>NW_028320545.1:392500-457255 GCF_062004578.1 Staurois parvus
TGTATTTACTCCAAATTCAATATTTTATTCATATAATTTTATTTATTTTTTTTTAATTCTATTTATTTATGCATTTTTAAAATTTATGGTCATTTTATTTATTTAATTAATTAATTAATTACGCAAATTAAAATATAAATATGTATATATATATAATGTATATTATATGTAATACATATAAGAACAAAGGGTTAAATATTCCGCACACCAAGCTGCACAGTTAATATGAATTTCCTGGTTTTTATAGGTGAGACTCGCGGCCTTATAACATTTTATAGTAAAAAAAGGCTTATAATTGTACCAGCAAAATATTTCTATTTTATTCATCGCGCTCATTCCGCTTCTGCAAGAAATATTATAGTGGGGGGAAGGGCGCGCTGTTACATGGTAGCTGCAGAAATTGAAAGGTGTTAAATGATGGGATAAATACAGGTTTGGAGCTCGGGAAGTCCTCAGGGCCTCCATTAAGTAAAAAAAAAAAAAAAAATCTGAGATGCAGCAGAATGTGACGGGAGAGACGCGGGCAGCAGCCTGTCACTCCAAACAGAAGACGGCGCAGCTGAGGGGGGCTTCCTGGGATTTGTAGTTCCCCGGATAAGGGAGAGAAACGCGCTCCGCAGGAAAGAGACGATCGTTATTCAGCACAAATGTGAGGATGTGAGACGCTGACAACGGCCGGAGTTTGTCCACACAAAGTAAAAATGGAGTCATTGAGCGAAGTCTTAATTTTCCTGAACTGCAGCAGGATGCGTTGGAGCGACGTCTCGCACATTGGGGGGCAGTGTAGCCCACCGCAAGCCCCGTCTTCCCTCGCCTGACAATGAGCCACCTGAGCCTCAGGACCTCAACTTGTCCTTTGTTGGCGGTGAAATGTCCACACTTGTCCCTTTCTTTGTGGGGGCCCACTGAGCCCGTCAGTGCAGCCCCCTGCGCCCCGTCAGTGCAGCCCCCTGCGCCCCGTCAGTGCAGCCCCCTGCGCCCTGTCAGTGCAGCCCCCTGCGCCCTGTCAGTGCAGCCCCCTGCGCCCTGTCAGTGCAGCCCCCTGCGCCCGTCAGTGCAGCCCCCTGCGCCCCATCAGTGCAACCCCCTGCGCCCCATCAGTGCAACCCCCTGCGCCCCATCAGTGCAGCCCCCTGCGCCCGTCAGTGCAGCCCCCTGCGCCCTGTCAGTGCAGCCCCTTGCGCCCATTCACCCTTCACCCCCCCCCTCAGCCAAACAGGTTATTTCACAGCAGGAGACACGAATGAAAGGAGAAAAAAGAAAAAAAAAGCCTTTTATGACCCGAGGGTGGCGGGGGACCTGACTTCACCTGATGTTTGTTTGGTAACAAGGACCCCTTTTTTACATGTGACTTAAGGAGAACAATGATTGGCGGGTGGGGAGGGGGGATGCGCCCTGGGGGGGGGGGGGGGGCAGCCACATCAAAGTGGCCCAATTTGTACAAAAATGTTGTAAATGTGTTTTTGGTGGTGAAATTCCCCAAATCTGCCTTTTCCTGTCCAATGTACAGGATGACACAGGAGGAGCAACGTGACACGGCCACAGGGTGCTGGACTGGGGGGGGGCTTTCTGCTTTAATGTACTGGGGGGCTTTATGCTTCACTGGACTGGGGGGGCTTTTTGATTCACTGTACTGGGGGGATTTCTGATGTACTGTATTGGGGGGCTGATTCACTGGACTGGGGGGCTGATTCACTGGACTGGGAGACTTTCTGCTTTAATGTACTGGGGGGATTTCTGATTCATCGGACTGGGGGGCTTTCTGATGTACTGTATTGGGGGGCTCTCTGCTTCACTGTACTGGGGGGCCTCATGTTTCACTGGACTAGAGGGCTTTCTTCTTTACTGTACTGGGGGTCTTTCTGCTTCACTGTACTGGGGGCATTCTGAGGTACTGTATTGGGAGGCTCTCTGCTTCACTGTACTGGGGGGGGGGGGCTCCTGCTTCACTGGACTACAGGGCTTTCTTCTTTACTTTACTGGGATCTTTCTGCTTTACTGTTCTGGGGGGCTTTCTGCTTTACTGTACTGGGGGTCTTTCTGCTTCATTGTTCTGGGGGGGCTTTCTGCTTCACTATACTGGGGGACTTTCTGCTTTACTGTATAAGGGGGCTTTCTGCTTCACTGTACTGGGGGACTTTCTGCTTTACCGTATTGGGGGTCTTTCTGCTTCACTGTACTGGGGGGCTTTCTGCTTTACTGTATTAGGGGGCTTTCTGCTTCACTGTACTGGGGGACTTTCTGCTTTACCGTATTGGGGGTCTTTCTGCTTTACTGTACTGGGGGGCTTTCTGCTTTACCGTATTGGGGGTCTTTCTGCTTCATTGGACTAGGAGGCTTTCTGCTTCACTGTACTGGGGGGCTTTCTGCTTCATTGGACTAGGAGGCTTTCTGCTTCACTGGACTAGGGGACTTTTCTGCTTTACTGTATTGGGGGGCTTTCTGCTTCACTGTATTGGGGGCTTTCTGCTTCACTGTATTGGGGGGTTTTCTGCTTCACTGTATTGGGGGGGGCTTTCTGCTTCACTGTACTGGGTGGCATTCTGCTGTACTGTATTGGGGGGGCTTTCTGCTTCATTGTACTGATTGGCTTTCTGCTTCACTGGACTGGGGGGCTTTCATTACTGTACTGGGGGACGGCTTTCTGCTTTACTGTAGTGGGGGGCTTTCTGCTTTACATGACACAACAGAGCCACAGCATACTAGACTGAGGGGCTTCTGCTTCACTGTACTGGGGACTTTCTGCTTTACTGTACTGGGGGGGGGGGGGCTTTCTGCTTCACTGTACTGGGGGGGGGGGGGGTGAAGCTTGTGAAGGGATGCTTTCTGCTTAAGTGTCCTGGAGAGGATTTCTTCTTTATTGGATTGGGGGGCCTTTCTGCTTCACTGTAGTTTATCATTTTCTGCTTCATTGGGCTGGTGGGGGGAGTTTCTGCTATACTGCGGGGGGGGGGGGGGGTTCTGATTCACTAGACTTGTGAGGGGGGCTTTTCACTTTTTGTAATGGTCTGCCTGAATTGGACTGGTGGGGTGCTATCTGACAAATATCACATCACATTCCACAAAGAAACTCACAATCCCAAATGCAGAACAATAAATAAAACACAACAAACACCCCCCCCACCCCCCCCCCCCCTTCTCTGATCCATTGTGTTTTCTTCTTTCTTACATTATTCCAGTTGGATTGCAACACAAACTTACTGCCATCAAACACAAGCTTCCTGCACATTGCAACCACAGACACAACGATCGATCGTGTACACTGGTCCGAGATCAGTTCTTGTGTCAGTCCTTCAGAGGCATTCACAGGAAGAAATCGAGGGAGAGAGAGAAAGAAGGAAGGAGAAGAGAAACGGGGGGAGAAAGAGGGGAGGGAGAAGAAAGAAGGAAAGAAAGAAGGAAAGAAAGAAAGAAAGAAAGAAGGAAAGAAAGAAAGAAAGAAAGAAAGAAAGAAAGAAAGAAAGAAAGAAAGAAAGAAAGAAAGAAAAAGAAACAGAGGAAGAAAGAGAAAGGGGGAGGGTAGAAAGAGAGACAGATATAAAGAGAGAGGGGAGAGAGAAGAGGAGAAAGAAAAATTAAAAGGAGAGAGAGAGACTTCAATCTTCCAGAGACTCTGAGCCCCTCTCTGGGCAGAGGACATGCCGGAAGGTGATCCTTCTCTTTCTTTCTATATATTTCTCTTTCCTTTCACCAGGAAAGAGCAGCGAGAACAGAGGAAATAGAAGAGAAAATAGAAAGCAATAATGGAAGGGTGAGGGAACATGGAGAGAGAAGGAAGGAACACAAATCACTCTACTACACTGAATGGATACAAAGTGACAACAAGTGTGACATGGAGAGGAGAGAAGGAGAGAGAAGAGGAGAGGAAAGAGAAGGAGAGAGGAAAGGAGAGGAGAGGGAAGGAGAGAGGGAAGGAGAGAGGAAAGGAGAGGAGAGAGAAGGAGAGGGGAGAGGAGAGGAGACAGAAGGAGAGAGGAGAGGAGAGAGAAGGAGAGAGAGAAGGAGAGAGGAAAGGAGAGGAGAAGGAGAGAGGAGAGAGAAGGAGAGAGGGAGAGAGAAGGAGAGAGGAGAGAGAAGGAGAGAGGGAGAGAGAAGGAGAGAGGAGAGGAGAGGAGAGAGAAGGAGAGAGGAAAGGAGAGGAGAGAGAAGGAGAGAGGAAAGGAGAGAGAAGGAGAGAGGAGAGGAGAGAGAAGGAGAGAGGAAAGGAGAGAGGAGAGGAGAGAGAAGGAGAGAGGAGAGGAGAGAGAAGGAGAGAGGAAAGGAGAGGAGAGAAGGAGAGAGGAGAGGTGAAAAAAGGAGAGGAGAGAGAAGTAAGGCGAGATATGTCAGGCAGTGTCCAGGAAGGGTGACATGGAGAGATGTGTGAATTGTCGGGATGGGGAGGATATGAGATCTGACAGCGGACAGAACCCTCCAGACTGTATGGGGGTACACAGACCCCTGTAGACTGTGTGTATGCAGGGTACACAGAGCCCCCCTCAGTGCCATCAGAAGGTGTGCAGCCCCCCGTACAGAGTGCCAGGTAGGAGCCGAACATCGCACTCACCTACCGCGACCCCCAGACGTCCAGCTGCGCGATCCTCCGTCCACACAGCGCTAATATCCAGCAGCAGCACAATGTCACCGCACCGTGTCGTGTCGGGCCCGTCCGGCCGGTAATTCCATAGAAAGGGTCGGAAATCCAGGTGAGAGCGCCGGAAACCCCCCGCACAGCCCGGACACAGCACAGCCAACCGCCGCTCATAACCCTCCGCTGAAACTGAGCAGCTCCGGCTGACAAAGTCAGGAGGAACTTGAGAGATTTCCATAGACCAGCCTCCTCCTCCAGAGGACTCCCTCCCTCCTCACCCTGGCTCTACACAGACAGGGAGCTGCCACGGTATAGGAGAGCGACATCTCTCTATAGGGGGAGACACGGCTGGCAGGTGTGTGTGCAATGTGTACTTCTCCTCTCCTCATATTCTTCTCCTCTCTCTAATTCTTCTTCTCTCTCCCTTCAATCTCACTCTCCTCTCTTTTAAATCTTTCCCTTCTTCTCCTCTCCTTCAAACCTCTATCCCTCTTCCTTCCTTTCCTCCCTCCCTCCTTCCTTCCTTCCTTTCTTCTTCTTTTCTTTCTTTCTTATCTTTCTTTCTTCTTTCTTCTTTCTTCTTTTCTTGTTCTTTCTCTTTCTTTTCTTCTTTCTTTCTCTTTCTTTTTCTTCTTCTCCTCTCTTCAAACTCTATTTCTTCTCCTTCCTTCCTTCTTCCTTCCTTTCCTTCCTTCCTTCCTCTTCTTCCTTCCTTCCTTCCTTCCTTCCTTCCTTCCTTCCTTCCTTCCTTCCTTCCTTCCTTCCTCCTCTGCTCCTTCCTTCCTTCCTTCCTTCCTTCCTTCCTTCCCTCCTTCCCTCCTTCTTCCTTCCCTCCTTCCTTCCTTCCTTCCTCCTCTTCCTTCCTTCCTTCCTTCCTTCCTTCCTTTCCTTCCCTCCTTCCTTCCTTCCTTCCTTCCTTCCCTCCCTTCTTCCTTCCTTTCTTTCTTTCTTTCTTTCTTTCTTTCTTTCTTTCTTTCTTTCTCTCTCTCTCTCTCTCTCTCTCTCTTTCTTTCTTTCTTTCTTTCTTTCTTTCTTTCTTTCTTTCTTTCTTTCTTTCCCTTTCTCTTCTTCTCTCTCTCCATTCCTTTCTTCTGCCTCTCCTTCATTCTCTTCTCCTTCCTTCTCTCCTTCTTTCTCACTCTTCCTCAATTACTCCTTTTCCCTTTCTCTCTCTCTTTCTCCCTCCTTGAATCTTACTCTCCTTTCCCTTTCTCTTTTTTTTCCGCTCTCTTCCCTTCTTCTCCTCTCCTTTCCTTCACATTTTTTTTCTCCCCGTCCTCTCTTTCTTTCTCACTCTTCTTTTTATTTCCCCTTGTTTTCACTTTCTCCCCCCCCTCTCTCTCTCTCTCTCTGTCCATTTTCAATCTTCCTCCTTCTCTCCTTCACTCTCTTTTGTACTCCTTCTCTCCCTCTCCCTCCTCTCCATTCTTTCTTTTTCACTCTCCTTTCTCTTTGTTTTCTCCCCCCTACTCTCCTATCTTTTCTTTCCCTCTTTCTCACTCTTCCTTTCTTTTTTTTCTCTCATTACCTCTCTCACTCCCCCCTCCCCCCTCTCTCCCCCTCTATCTCTCCCCTCCTCTCCCCCCCTCTCCCCTCCTCTCTCACTCCCCTCTCTCCCCCCCCCTCTCTCTCTCTCCCCCTCTCTCTTTTCCCATATTCTTCATTCTTTATTTTTCTCTCTTTTTCTGTCTCCTCTCCTTTCCTCTCATCTATTCTCTTTATTTCTCACTCTCCTTTTTCTTTGTTTTTTTTTCTTTCCCTCTCTTCTTTTTTCACTCTCTTTCTTTTCTCTGTCTCCTGCCTGCTGCACAGGGGACCCTTTCCTAACCCTCTCCTGACTGCTGCCTTGAGGTCACTCTCATAGTCCACTCCTGCCTGTTGCACAGGGGTCCATTTCCTAGCCCTCACCTGTCTGCTGCTCAGGGGGCCCTCACCTAGCCCTGTCCTGCCAGCTGCACAGGGGCCCCTCACCTTGCCCTCTCCTGTCTGCTGCACAGGGGCCTCTCTCCCAGCCCTCTCCTACCTTCTGCACAGGTGCTTCTTACCTAGCCACCTTCTGCAAAGGGGGCCCTCACCTAGCCTTCTTCTGCCTGCTGCACAGGGGCCCTCACCTAGCCTTCTTCTGCCTGCTGCACAGGAGGCTCTCACCTAGCCTTCTTCTGCCTGCTGCACAGGGGGCCCTCACCTAGCCTTCTTCTTCCTGCTGCACAGGGGCCCCTTGCTTAGCCTTCTTCCTGCTGCACAGGGGGTCCTCACCTAGCCATCTCCTGCTTGCTGCACACAGTGCCAGATTAAACTCAATGGAGGCCCCTAGGCAGTCGAAACCTTGGGGCCCCCCTTGCAAGTTTCTGGAGGTTCCTCGTGTGCGAGCTCTAGTGTGATTAAATTGAATTGAATTAGGTATTGTGCATGTTTGCTGCTAAATGGAGATGACTCACTACTGTACATTGTTGCTGGGTCCTTAAATAACACGGGGCCCATAGGCTGGTGCCTACTCTGCCTTTTCGGTAAACCTGCACTGGCTCCACTGCAGTCCCTCACATAGCTCTTTCATGCCGCCGCACAGGGGCCCTGGACCTCTCGCACATTGCCTGGCTCTCCTGCATATGGGTCTCCCTGCCTTTTTTTTTATACCCAAATCCCCAGAATCTGTGACAAGTCTACACACCTCTGTCAGTCATCCCCTCCCCCACTCGTCCCCTGGCTGTGAGATGTGCAGGTTCCTCCATGGAAAAGAAAACACTCGATTGCAGTGATTTCATTCTCTGGGTCTGTTGACATTGCAGGTTGGGCGGGAGCGGGGGGGATTGGGGGGGGGGGGGCGGGGGTTATGGATTTATGCTTTGTTCTTTTCTATATGATGACATCCTCATCCCTTTAGCTCACCTGGCAAAGGTAAATAGCTTGTCAATGCTGAAAATGCTACTCACCTGGCTGATTGCTGGCTTCACTACACTGGCATGGACCAAGCATGTGGAGGAGAACAGCTGACTTCTCCCTGACTTTTCTAATGGCTTATGAGAGGAGCCGCCTTCCTCCTCCTATGACCATAGAAGTGCCTATAGACCTCTTATTTATTTATTTTAGGTACTTATATAGCGCCATCAATTTACGCCGCGCTTTACATATATATTGTACATTTACATCAGTCCCCGCCCCCGAGGAGCGTACAGTCTAAGGTCCCTAACTCACATTCATACATACACATACTAGGGACAATTTAGACAGGATTCAATTCACCTACCAGCATGTCTTTGGTGTGTTGGAGGAAACCGGAGTACCTAGAGGAAACCCACGCAGGCACCCTCTTATTAAAACTGGGCTTTCCCGATCGATAGATTTTTTTTTTTTGGTCAGCATGACAGCCAGGTGAATAGCGTTTTCAGCAAAGACAAGCCCTATCCCATGACAGGTTCCCTTTGACAATAGACTGTCCCTGTTGGGCGCGCTTTCTAGAAATATCCATCTTTTTTTTTTTCTTCTTACAGAGGAAATATTTACCACCAATGTTTACTTCACCGACGTTTATGGTGGATCCCCGCTGGGCGTAATTACATGATCAAAGCTCCAATTTTTGCAGACAGGAAGCTGCTTGCGACTTTTTTTAATTAGCTTCAGTTTTCTGTTTCAGAAAAAAAGCAAAAAAAAAAACCAAGAACTGTAATCAGAAATGAATATTTTATATCAGAGCGGCAGATAATATATTAATTTGTAACCTGGAAATACTATTGATAAGGAATCCCTGAGAGACATTCATTGGTCTGCGGGTCATTAATAAAGCTCTAAAAAGAATGTCTAAAAACTATAAATTAAATATAAATATATTCAAAATTGTAATAATATAATGACATCAATTAATGCAATAATTATATAAATAATTATATATAAATATATATAAATTAAATAGCTAAATATCTATCTATCTATACATATATATATAAATAAAATAACTAAATATATATATATATATATGTGTGTGTGTGTGTATATATATATATATATATATATATACATACATAAATATAATTTTTTTTAAATAATGAAAAAAAAATTATATATATATATATATAATTAGTAGAACTCACGATATGACTTTCTAATACCTAGAAATATAAAATGACAAATATATCTTCAATACAATACGATGTACGTAATATCCGTAAACAAATAAATAAACATTTATGTGCAAAAAACAGAGCATATCTATAAGGCCCTGTTCACATTAGGCAATTTGGAATTGCGGGCAGAATCCCCACGATTTATTGGTCTGCGGGTCATTAATAAATCTTCAAAAAGTATCTCTAAAAACTATAAATTACATATAAATATATTCAAAATTTTAATAATATAATTACATCAATTAAAGCAATAATTATATAAATAATTATAATTATATATATATATATAGATATATATAGATATATATAGATATGCCTTGATTGCAGAACGATCCTGTCGCATCACGTTTGGGGAATCATTGAAGGATAATGGTACCCAAATGCGTGCAGCGCGTTGTGCTGCAATGGCCCCACGATGTAGGATCACGGGCAGAATCGCAGCGATTCTGCCAGCGATCCCAAATCACAAGATGTGAACAGGGCCTTAAAATGATGGCACCCAAATGCACGTCACGTCAAGTTTTGCCACGATTTTGGAGTCGCAGGAAGAATCGTGGCAATTCTGCTCGCAATTCCAAATCGCCTAATGCGAACAGGGCCTTATAGATACGCGCTGTTTTTTGCACATAAATGTTTATTTATTTGTTGAAAGTGTAAATTATGTCAATATCACCCCAATATACTCAAAACATATTACAATATGAATGCAAGATGTGAAAAACATACATTATACAGAAACCCTAAAAATATAAATAATAAAAAAAAAATATATATATATATATATATATAAAATATATCAATTGGAGGGCTCGGCAATAAAGATCCCGGAAAAAATGTTTCCATGTTGGAATCAGAGTTTGGAATGACTTTTACTTTTGGACACAAGTGAACTAATTTTTTTATATATTTTTATTATTTATAATTTTTGGGGTTTCTGTATATTGTATGTTTTTCACATCTTGCATTCATATTGTGATATGTTTTGAGCATATTGGGTTAATATTGAGGTACTCCGGTTTCCTCCCACACTCCAAAGTCATGCTGGGAGGTTAATTGGCTCCTGTCTAAATTGTATGTCTGTATGAATGTTAGTTAGGGACCTTAGATTGTACACCCCTCGGGGGCGGGGACAGATGTGAATGTACAATATATATGTAAAGCGCTGCATAAATTGACAGCCTGAAATAAATAAAAATAAAATAAATGCATGGGAAACTGCAAGCAGACATTCACTTGCATGCTGTAAGGCTGGGCCCAGGGGCGGACTGACCATTCGAGAACTCGGGCACTGCCCGAGGGCCCGGGGTCAGTAGGGGGTCCCATGAGATGCCCCTGGTACCTTTCCTTGGCTTTTTCATAGGTATTTTTGGGTGTGGGCAAGGACAAAGGGGCCCCATGATCCCCTATTGCCCGGGGGCCCCATGAGTTGTCAGTCCACCCCTGGCTGGGAGTTTTACACCAGGCATATGAAATGCCTGCAAACATCTGGGTGCATGAGGTCTTCTGGTGTTAGTGGGTGCGTCGTGCCAAGCTGGCCGGAAATGATATTTTGCCCATTGCCGCTGGATTTGGGTTCCTCAGCTTGCTCAGGATCCGGCGAGAAAGTCCAATGACATCACTCTTGCCTAGGCAAGCACTGAAAGCTGGAGATTAGGGTCAGGTAATTAAAGAGACTAGGGAGTTGATTTACTAAATAGGCTGCTCATTTTTCCAGGGGATTTTCATGGAGTTTAGTGAACGTTGGCCTTACAACAAATACACGGTCACGTGCAGGTGAAATAAAGGATACCGCATTTTTGCTTGCTTGTGATTGGATGATGGAAGTCAGCAGAGTTTCACCCTATTCACGAAGCTAAGAGAACATTCCCTTGCAAAGTGACCTGACTATTTGCCTTTAGTAGTTCACCCCCCTATAGGTTTATACCAGTGGTCTCCAAACTGTGGCCTGGGGGCCAGATCCAACCCTTTGTTTGCTTTTATCTAGCCCATGGGGCACTGTTTCATCCGCTGACACTAACAATTGGGCATATGTCCTCCCAATGGCACCAGTAATGGGGCTCAAATCCTCCCAATGGCACCAACAATGGGGTTCAGTTTCTCCCAATGACATAAACAATGAGGCTCAAATCCTCCCAATGGCACCAACAATGGGGTTCAATTTCTCCCAATGACACCAACAATGGGGCACAATTCCGACCAATGATGGGGCACATTTCTTCCCAATGGCACCAACAATGGGGTTCAATTCCTCCCAATGGCACCAACAATGGGACTCAATTCCTCCCAATGGCACCAACAATGGGGCTCAGTTCCTCCCAATGGCACCAACAATGGGGCACGATTCCTCCCAATGACACCAATGATGGGGCACATTTCTTCCCAATGACACCAACAGTGAGGCACTATTCCTCCCACTGACACCAACAATTGGGCATATGTCCTCCCACTGATACCAATGTAGGGGCACAATTCCTCCCAATGGCACCAACAATGGGGCTAAATTCCTCTCAATGTCATAAAAATGAGGCACAATTCCTCCCAATGACACCAACAATGGGGTACAATTCCTCCCAATGACACCAATGAAGGGGCACATGTCTTCCTGAAGACACCAACAATAGGGCTCAATTCCTCCCAATGTCCTAAAAAATGAGGCACAATTCCTCCCAATGGCACCAACAATGGGGTTCAATTCCTCCCAATGTCATAAAAAATTAGGCACAATTCCTCCCAATGACACCAACAATGGGGCACAATTCCTCCCACTGACACCAACAATTGGGCATACTGTATGTCCTTCTACTGACACCAATGAAGGCGCACAATTCCTCCTAATGACACCAATGATGGGCACTACTCCTAATGCTGACATCAACGATGGGGCATTGTTTACTCCCACTGACACCAGAACATTTTCCGCTCCCACTGGCCTCGTTCTGCCCCCCCCCCCCAACACACACACAGTCTGAAGAACAGTATACCATCCCTTTGTTTAAAAAAGTTTGGAGATCCCTGGTCTATACAATTCACTAAATGCTGACTTCTGGGGGTTGATTTACTAAAGGCAAATAGACTGTGCACTTTGCAAGAGAAGTTGCACTTTGTAAGAGAATTTTCTTCAGAGAGAGGAGACATAGGTGGAGCAAAGCTCAGGACAGGGGCCAGAAGGTTTCTGAATTCAGGCAATACAGATGGATGGGTGTTCATGAGATATACCAGCTACGTATTTCCTGATCTTTTTTTTTGAGCAAATTAGGAACATGTTCCCTCTTGGCTCCCAGCCTATTACTGTATATAGGAACCCCGGGAACTGCTGTTCTCACATATTAAAATTCAGAAGTTTTGCGGCATTATTCCCGTAGATCCTTCCCTCCTTCTTTCTTCTAAATATTCATGTTCATATCTTTAGAAGGGGGAAGAGGGAGAACAATGGGATCCCCTTGGCATTGGTCTGTTCTGATTTTGAGTAAACTGACCATTAGGATTTCTAGGAAGAGCCATCCATACTGAGGAATTCGTCCCCTAAAAGGAGACAACTGGGGAATCTCAGGGGAAATGCTTGGCAGAGCTTGGAGGAGCATGCGTAGAATCGTACAGTATGACCATTCCTCCTGATTTCATGGGACTGGCTAATAATAATCTGTACAATCATTTTTTTTGTATTTTGCTAAATGGCCAACAATTTCCAACAATGTAATACTTTACATTCATATATTTCCTGAGAATTGTATTTTTTTTTTCGTGCATTTTGTAATCCAATGGTGCCATCGCTGATTTCAGAATTCGACCAACCAAGCCTCTGGTTTCACAAAGAGGTAAGAGAGCGCTAAAAGTCAACGGAGCTGCTGAAACACCAAAAGGTACCAAAAACCTCCAAAACATCAATATAAAATGGGTGCAGCGCTAAAACATTAAAATATCATAACCACGTATGCAAAAAATATCAAATATATAAATGAGAACATTCAATAAAGTGACCAGTGATAAGGTGCTAATATATCAACCAAATAAAGTGACTTAGTGGTAGCATATAACAATGTCACTATGTAGTGACCAATGGTGCTTAACCTCCCCAGCGGTCTGATTATGTCCGTATTTCTGTGCTCAAAGTGGTACTTTTTTTGCATGGAAATATGTTGTTTTTTTATTGTAGGCCTGTAATTTTTAGGAATAACTCACTGAAATCTGTCTGAACAAGAGTCTAGTAAACATCCCGGGTATGATAAAATTTGAAACACGAAATCATAAATTATAATTTAATAAATAATCATAAAAAATAATAATATAATAATAATAAATGTAATTCAATAATATAATCAAACCAAAAACACTGAAATGTGAAATATAGCGCCAAGTTCGCACATCACTGAGCAAAGTCGCAGAATCGTTTTCAGTGTCTGATGATGAATTTCCCCCACCAATCATTATCACTCAATTCTGCAAGTGGTTCTGATTTACTATCGCTGTTCTCTAGCCGGTCTAAAACCACTTCTGACCTAAAGGGACGCCTTTTGGACGCCATGGACGTTTCTCAGTTTCCAGGCAGAAAGAACAGTAAAAATGCAGGCAGGGCGCCGGACAAAGCACTCGGGACAAAATGTATGTGAAATGGTTTGATGCAGGAATGTTATTCTATGTGATTTTAGTGGATTTAGTGAATGTCACTTTTTTACATTTTTGAATTTCCCGCCAGTTCCGTCCCCCGTACGTCCCGACGTCGCAGGGATTGGAACCCGGAAGACAGATGCCGGCATTAGCCGGAGGACATTGCCAGGGACACTGCAGGTGGGACATCGCGGGAGCGCAGGACAAGGTAAGTGCAGAAGAGATCCCGGAGCAACGCTGCAGTGTATTCCTGAGTGTAGCTCGGGGGGGTTACCGCTTGTGGTGCTGAAACTTTACCCCGAGCTACACTCGGGAATACTGCCAGGGGGGTTAACCTCTTGGCGCCTGTGCCCTTTATGAATTTCAGAAGCCGGGAGGCGGGGCGGGGTTTTAGGGTCATGTGACCACCACGATTCGCTGTCACATGATCGGAAGAGGTCCCGATCAAAAGGGGAGATCGTATCCTTTCCAGGAGTGTCGGACATATGTGCTGGGAGCTAATTACACGCAAATATGCGGCTGCTTGGCGTCAGAGCCCAGACGCTGAATATTTGCGTGCGATCGGCGTCAAGGGGTTTGTTTTATTTATTTATTTCAGGTATGTTATTGGAATGTATGATATACATACATTCTAATATAGTTATAACTATACCAACGCCATAACTGCTTTTGCTTAGTTTCAGAAATGATCATTCTTACCTTTTTTTTACTTTTTAAAAAGTTCTGTCATGTGACCGTGCATCTCTTCATAGTGACAGTTGTGGGCGGGGTCACATGAAACTGTGCAGACACACAGCATGCCTGTATTCCATAGTCTGTTGAAGATGTGGGCTGTGCTTGAGCAGGAAGTGTGTACAAGAGCCAGTCTGTGATTGGGAGGGGGTGTGTTCAAGAGGCAGGCTGTGATTGGGAGAGAGTGTGTGCCAAAGGTAGGCTGTGATTGGTTGGGGGCAGGGGCAGACTGACCATTCGAGCACTCGGGCACTGCCCGAGGGCTCGGGGTCAGTAGGGGGCCCCATGAAATGCCTCTGGTACCTTTTATAGGCTTTTTTGAGCATGGGCAAGGAAACAGGGGCTCCATGATCCCCTATTGCATGGTGGCTGAACAAACTGCCCAATCCAGGCATGCTGTGTGTCTCTACAGTGGCCTGTACCTCTAAATCGCCAGCCGATGGATGAAAACTGACCACGGCTAATACAGATCAGCTTCTGCACTTTGTGTGGTCAGTTTATAACAAGGAAGAGAGATGACTGGCAGGATCAACCAGGTACTTCAGATGGAAGAAGAAGAGGAATATGAGACTGATTTATAAAATACACATGTGAACGCACATAGGAAAAAAAAACATATTTGGGGTAACATACACTTTAAAGTGTACCCCCCCTCACCTGCCTCTGCTTTAAACCCCTTTGAGGGCTGGTTTTATGAGGTATGATGTGAGATTTCCCTCAGTTAGTAGCAAGCAGAGACTGCGGGGGACTTTGCCATAACCGAGGAACAGGTCGAGCCTAGAAATAGTGTTTGGGGATCGTTCCCGGGACCTGAGCCTCCGCCAACGTCGGATTTGTTGGACATTTTGCCGCACAACTTCTGTGTAGTAAAGAACAAAGGGCAGGTGCACAGAAAATCAAAGGCCTGTCCCCTGAGGGAGTGCTTCCCACTGATGATGAGCCTATACATGCAACAGAGCAATCAGAGTAAATGCCGTGTTATAATTTACAGCAACAATATCAGTTGTTGTTTCTTTTTTTTTTTTTTCTTTAATAGCTCAGCCTTTTGTGAATCAATCGCCATTCTTAGCTGAGTTTCTTCGATCTCCCCTCAAGCTGGCGATCAGACTACAACACTGCAACAGGGTGAAAAGCTGCAGCGGGGGGCTGATCTGCGTCAGACATTTGTGAAAACAGCCAGGAACTGCACAGGCTTTGAGCCAACATCTCAGTCGAGGAAGTTGATGGTGACCAGGGGCGGACTGACCATATGGAAACTTGGGCACTGCCCGAGGGCCCCGGGTCAGTAGGGGGCCCCATGAGATGCCCCTGGTACCCTTTTCATAGGCTTTTTTAAGTTTGGGCAAGGACACAGGGGCCCCATGATCCCCTATTGCCCGGGGGCCCCATGAGTTGTCAGTCCGTCCCTGTGTGTGGGTGTGCTTGAGTGTAGGCGGGGACACAGAGGGCCCCATTATCTCTTGCTGCCCGGGGGCCCTATGAGTTGTCAGTCCGCCCCTGTGTGTGGGTGTGCTTGAGTGTAGGCGGGGACACAGGGGGCCCCATGAGTTGTCAGTCCGCCCCTGTGTGTGGGTGTGCTTGAGTGTAGGCGGGGACACAGGGGGCCCCATTATCTCTTACTGCCTGGGGGCCCCATGAGTTGTCAGTCCACCCCTGGTGGTGACCCTGGATGATGCCTGAACAAGGATGGTGCTGTCCATCTGCAGAGAAAAGGGGGGGATATTGTGATCTCCGTGAGCAGGCATACACACCTGATACATTGATTACCCTGAGAAAACATCTTTACTGCTGGGTCAGCTTTACCCCCGGTTCACATCTATGTGGCCGTGCGGGCCCCGTTTTGTGCAGGCACGAGAGCCCATTCATTTGAATGGACTCCTGTGCCCCGGGACACGCAGGGGCACGGGAGTCTCTGCACTTCTTCTGAAAACGCAGTCAAGGTTCCCAGTACAGCTGCGGTTTCCAGTGCGGGCGGCGTGCCATTAGAACTAATAGCCTCCGTCCGCGGGTCCGCATTTCTCTCTGTGGGTGGTGCGGCTGCACAGATTTTCGTGCGGATCTGCAGCGGCACCACCCACGCAGATGTGAACCTAGCCGTAGCCTCCCTAGCGGTCTGATTATGTCCATATTTCTGTGCTCAAAGTGGTACTTTTTTTTTTTTGCATGGAAATATGTAGTTTTTTTATTGTAGGCTGTAATTTTTAGGAACAACTCACTGAAATCTGTCCGGACAAAGTCTAGTAAACATCCCGGGGATGATAAAACTTGAAACACGAAATCATAAATTATAATTTAATAAATAATCATAAAAAATAATAATATAATAATAATAATTTCATTCAATAATATAATAAAACCAAAAACACTGAAATGTGAAATATAGCGCCAAGTTCGCACATCGCTGAGCTCAGTCGCAGAATCGTTTTCAGTGTCTGATGAGGAATTTCCCCCACCAATCATTATCACTCAATTCTGCAAGTGGTTCTGATTTACTATCGCTGTTCTCTAGCCGGTCTAAAACCGCGTCTGACCTAAAGGGACGCTTTTTGGACGCCATGGACGTTTCTCAGTTTCCAGGCAGAAAGAACAGTAACAATGCAGGCAGGGCGCCGGACAAAGCACTCGGGACACAATGTATGTGAAATGGTTTGATACAGGAATGTTATACTATGTGATTTTAGTGTATTTAGTGAATGTCACTTTTACAATTTTCAAATTTCCCGCCAGTTCCGGCCCTCGTACATCCCGACGTCGCAGGGAACGCAACCCGGAAGACAGATGCCGGCATCGGCCGGAGGACATTGCCGGGGACACTGCAGGGGGGACATCGCGGGAGCGCAGGACAAGGTAAGTGAAGAAGAGATCCCGGAGCAATGCTGAAGTGTATTCCCGAATGTAGCTCAGGGGGGGTTACCGCTGGTGGTGCTGAAACTTTACACTCAGGAATACCGCCAGGGGGGTTAATGTAGAAAGCCGTCTCAGTCCGGTTGATTTATTAAAGGCAAATAGACTCTTTCCCATTGGCAAGGGAAGCTGCACTTTGCAAGGGAAATGGCCCCAGAACTCAGCGAATGACGTGAACTTCCATTAGCCGATCACATGCAAGCGAAAATGCTTCTTTTTTTTTTTTAAATTTTACTTGCACCTGATTGGGTATTCTTTGCAAAGCAAAATTTCACCCCATTCACTAAGATCTGGGGAAAATTCCCTTGCACAGTGAACAGTCTGTTGGCTATTAGTAAAACACCCCCCCCCCCCCAATGTGTCAGAAGAGTATGTAAAGGATGAGTGCGCCTCGGGTCTGGAGCAAGTCCCATAAAACATAATTACAGGTGATGAGAACAAAAATCCAACACCTTTCGGGGGGGGGGCTCAAGATCCCCTCTTCATCAGGGCTAACAGACAAAATACAAAAAACAAACTCAAAGCAAGGTCTTCAAAAAAAAATTTCATTATATTATGAGCTTTCCTAATATAACAATATACTGCATGTTACTATGTATAAAAAGTGGGAGTAACATTATATATAACAAAATGAAATACATAAACTGAAAAAAAAAAAATATATATATTTATTAGAGGTAGTAAAATCGTGAAAAAGGATGTCTTATGTACTATAATAATATCAAGAGTATGATCCAATCATGAATGACCAAGAATCGAAATACAATTTAATTCACTACAATATCATATTTAATATAATGTAATATAATATAATATAATATGGTGTAATATAATGCAATACACTATATTATAATATAATATAATATAACATATTAAAATATAATATAATATACCATATCATACTATACTTTGTTTTGTTATATTATATTAAATTATTTATTTCAAAAAATGGAATAAAATTATATATTATGGTATAATATAATATGGTAAAATATAATATGATATAATGTAAAATAATATGGTATAGCATAATATAATATAATATATCATATTATATAGTATAATATAATATGGTGTAATATAATACAAAACACTATATTATATTATTATATAATATAACATATTATAATATAATATACCATATCATACTATACTTTATTTTGTTATATTATATTAAATTATATATTTCAAAATTTTTTTATAAAATTATATAATATGGTATAATATAATATGTTAAAATATAATATAATATGATATAATGTAAAATAATATGATATAGCATAATATAATATATCATATTATATAATATAATATAATATATAATAAAATTATATAATATGGAATAATATAATATGGTATAATATGATATATTATAATATAATATAAAATGGTATAAATTATTATAATATAATATATTTTATTATATCATATTATATATAAAAACAAATTATATAAAAATAATATAATATCATATAGTAACATATAGTATAATATGATAAAAAATATAATATGGTATAAAATAATATAATATAATACAATCTTAGTATGTCAGGGAAGACAACTTCCTCTGGATTTTGTTTAGCCGCCCTCCATGCAGATACTCAGATTGCTAATAATGTCGGAATGCGGAGGAACGCTATAAAGGGGGTCCAGAGGTGGGGTATTAATTATCACCTTCATTAATTATTACCTTCATTAATACTGAACCATTATTTCTCTAGAAGAGATCATCGTTTTATATTTCATGTATATATGAGGCTCTCTGGAGTGTTTTTTCTTAAAGAGGAAAAGTAAAACAAATTTCTATTACCATCCTAAGGTTATGTTTGGGATTTATTTCTGTTACAGGCCAAAGCCGGAGCGCCAACAGTGACAGGAGCGTTGTACAGCAGCGCACAGGGCGTCTGGGTCTTTCATCTCATCTGATTGGCAGAGCCATGACATCCATTCCATAATGTGGCTTCCCTGCGGAGTTCATGTAAATGCAGCTTTAATGGGCTGGCCCTTTAAGCTGCGTTCTCTGCGACGGTTGGTGTCGGAATTTGGTGCGCACGCTTTGCTGCTCGTTCTCTTTCTCATCACCAAACCCCCCCATTTCCCTTTAAACTCCCCTTGTTCTTCCTGCATGAAAAGCCGCACTAGACTTTTCTGCTAATGAGTTTTTTTTTGTGGGGCTCCAAATCTGCTCCTGAATTTACTGCCTATAAATCAGCTTTTGTTAACCCTCTCAGCACTCTGCGGGAGACCTCGCCATAAAACTCCGCAGACGGAAAATCTTGTTTGGGGGCCATTATTAGCTGAAGAAAGACGGTCCTGGGCTATGAAGAGGTTAAGTAGGCCAAGTAACAGTCTCAGTTACACCACATACTTCCAGAGTCTCCAGCCCTCTGCAGAGCATATCACCCACAGAGCAGTACGCTGCAGAGCATTGCACTTATGGAGGTGCTATAGAGAACATTCTCTTCTCTCCTCAACATTAAAGGAAGACTAAAAATATTTGTATCTGGGATGGTCCAATTTTAGAAGATGCAGAGTATCATTGTGATGGTCCAATGTTAGATGATGTAGAGTATCATTGTGATGGTCCAGTGTTAGATAATGCAGAGTATCATTGTGATGGTCCAGTGTTAGTGGAGGCAGAGTATCATTGTGATGGTCCAATGTTAGATAATGCAGAGTATCATTGTGATGGTCCAATGTTAGATAATGCAGAGTATCATTGTGATGGTCCAATGTTAGATAATGCAGAGTATCATTGTGATGGTCCAATGTTAGATGATGCAGAGTATCATTGTGATGGTCCAATGTTAGATAATGCAGAGTATCATTGTGATGGTCCAATGTTAGATGATGTAGAGTATCATTGTGATGGTCCAATGTTAGAAGATGCAGAGTATCATTGTGATGGTCCAGTGTTAGAAGGTGCAGAGTATCATTGTGATGGTCCAATGTTAGATAATGCAGAGTATCATTGTGATGGTCCAATGTTAGATGATGTAGAGTATCATTGTGATGGTCCAATGTTAGAAGATGCAGAGTATCATTGTGATGGTCCAGTGTTAGAAGGTGCGGAGTATCATTGTGATGGTCCAGTGTTAGATCATGCAGAGTATCAATGTGATGGTCCAATGTTAGATGATGTAGAGTATCATTGTGATGGTCCAATGTTAGATGATGCAGAGTATCATTGTGATGGTCCAATGTTAGATAATGCAGAGTATCATTGTGATGGTCCAATGTTAGATGATGCAGAGTATCATTGTGATGGTCCAATGTTAGATAATGCAGAGTATCATTGTGATAGTCCAATGTTAGATGATGTAGAGTATCATTGTGATGGTCCAATGTTAGAAGATGCAGAGTATCATTGTGATGGTCCAGTGTTAGAAGGTGCAGAGTATCATTGTGATGGTCCAGTGTTAGATGATGCAGAGTATCAATGTGATGGTCCAATGTTAGATGATGCAGAGTATCATTGTGATGGTCCAATGTTAGATAATGCAGAGTATCATTGTGATGGTCCAATGTTAGATGATGTAGAGTATCATTGTGATGGTCCAATGTTAGAAGATGCAGAGTATCATTGTGATGGTCCAGTGTTAGAAGGTGCAGAGTATCATTGTGATGGTCCAGTGTTAGATGATGCAGAGTATCAATGTGATGGTCCAATGTTAGATGATGTAGAGTATCATTGTGATGGTCCAATGTTAGAAGGTGCAGAGTATCATTGTGATGGTCCAGTGTTAGTGGAGGCAGAGTATCATTGTGATGGTCCAATGTTAGAAGATGTAGAGTATCATTGTGATGGTCCAATGTTAGCGGAGGCAGAGTATCATTGTGATGGTCCATTGTTAGAAGATGTAGAGTATCATTGTGATGGTCCAATGTTAGATGATGCAGAGTATCATTGTGATGGTCCAATGTTAGCGGAGGCAGAGTATCATTGTGATGGTCCAATGTTAGAAGATGTAGAGTATTGAGTGATGGTCCAATGTTAGATGATGCAGAGTATCATTGTCATGGTCTAATGTTAGATGATGCAGAGTATCGTTGTGATGGTCCAATGTTAGATGATGCAGAGTATCGTTGTGATGGTCCAATGTTAGAAGATGCAGAGTATCGTTGTGATGGTCCAATGTTAGATGATGCAGAGTATCGTTGTGATGGTCCAATGTTAGAAGATGCAGAGTATCATTGTGATGGTCCAATGTTAGAAGATGCAGAGTATCGTTGTGATGGTCCAATGTTAGATGATGCAGAGTATCGTTGTGATGGTCCAATGTTAGAAGATGCAGAGTATCATTGTGATGGTCCAATGTTAGAAGATGCAGAGTATCATTGTGATGGTCCAATGTTAGAAGATGTAGAGTATCGTTGTGATGGTCCAATGTTAGATGATGCAGAGTATCGCTGTGATGGTCCAATGTTAGATGATGCAGAGTATCATTGTGATGGTCCAATGTTAGATGATGTAGAGTATCATTGTGATGGTCCAATGTTAGAGGATGCAGAGTATCATTGTGATGGTCCAATGTTAGATGATACAGAGTATCATTGTGATGGTCCAATGTTAGATGATGCAGAGTATCATTGTGATGGTCCAATGTTAGAAGATGCAGAGTATCATTGTGATGGTCCAATGTTAGATGATGCTGAGTATCATTGTGATGGTCCAATGTTAGATGATGCAGAGTATCATTGTGATGGTCCAATGTTAGATGATGCAGAGTATCATTGTGATGGTCCAATGTTAGAGGATGCAGAGTATCATTGTGATGGTCCAATGTTAGATGATGCAGAGTATCGTTGTGATGGTCTAATGTTAGATGATACAGAGTATCATTGTGATGGTCCAATGTTAGATAATGCTGAGTATCATTGTGATGGTCCAATGTTAGATGATGCAGAGTATCATTGTGATGGGCCAATGTTAGAAGATGCAGAGTATCATTGTGATGGTCCAATGTTAGAAGATGCAGAGTATCGTTGTGATGGTCCAATGTTAGATGATGCAGAGTACCGTTGTGATTGTCCAATGTTAGATGATGCAGAGTATCATTGTGATGGTCCAATGTTAGATGATGTAGAGTATCATTGTGATGGTCCAATGTTAGAAGATGTAGAGTATCATTGTGATGGTCCAATGTTAGCGGAGGCAGAATATCATTGTGATGGTCCAATGTTAGAAGATGCAGAGTATCATTGTGATGGTCCAATGTTAGAAGATGCAGAGTATCATTGTGATGGTCCAATGTGAGAAGATGTAGAGTATCATTGTGATGGTCCAATGTTAGAGGATGAAGAGTTTCATTGTGATGGTCCAATGTTAGCGGAAGCAGAGTATCATTGTGATGGTCCAATGTTAGAAGATGCAGAGTATCATTGTGATGGTCCAATGTTAGATGATGCAGAGTATCATTGTGATGGTCCAATGTTAGAAGATGCAGAGTATCATTGTGATGGTCCAATGTTAGATGATGCAGAGTATCATTGTGATGGTCCAATGTTAGATGATGCAGAGTATCATTGTGATGGTCCAATGTTAGATGATGCAGAGTATCATTGTGATGGTCCAATGTTAGAGGATGCAGAGTATCATTGTGATGGTCCAATGTTAGATGATGCAGAGTATCGTTGTGATGGTCTAATGTTAGATGATGCAGAGTATCATTGTGATGGTCCAATGTTAGATAATGCTGAGTATCATTGTGATGGTCCAATGTTAGATGATGCAGAGTATCATTGTGATGGGCCAATGTTAGAAGATGCAGAGTATCATTGTGATGGTCCAATGTTAGAAGATGCAGAGTATCGTTGTGATGGTCCAATGTTAGATGATGCAGAGTATCATTGTGATGGTCCAATGTTAGATGATGTAGAGTATCATTGATGGTCCAATGTTAGAGGATGTAGAGTATCATTGTGATGGTCCAATGTTAGCGGAGGCAGAATATCATTGTGATGGTCCAATGTTAGAAGATGCAGAGTATCATTGTGATGGTCCAATGTTAGAAGATGCAGAGTATCATTGTGATGGTCCAATGTTAGAAGATGTAGAGTATCATTGTGATGGTCCAATGTTAGAAGATGTAGAGTATCATTGTGATGGTCCAATATTAGAGGATGAAGAGTTTCATTGTGATGGTCCAATGTTAGCGGAAGCAGAGTATCATTGTGATGGTCCAATGTTAGAAGATGTAGAGTATCATTGTGATGGTCCAATGTTAGAAGATGTAGAGTATCATTGTGATGGTCCAATGTTAGCGGAGGCAGAGTATCATTGTGATGGTCCAATGTTAGATGATGTAGAGTATCATTGTGATGGTCCAATGTTAGAAGATGTAGAGTATCATTGTGGTGGTCCAATGTTAGAAGATGCAGAGTATCATTGTGATGGTCCAATGTTAGAAGATGTAAAGTATCATAGTGATGGTCCAATGTTAGCGGAGGCAGAGTATCATTGTGATGGTCCACTGTTAGATGATGTAGAGTATCATTGTGATGGTCCAATGTTAGAAGATGCAGAGTATCATTGTGATGGTCCAATGTTAGAAGATGCAGAGTATCATTGTGATGGTCCAATCTTAGAAGATGTAGAGTATCATTGTGATGGTCCAATGTTAGGTGATGCTGAGTATCGTTGTGATGGTCCAATGTTAGATAATGCAGAGTATCGTTGTGATGGTCCAATGTTAGATGATGCAGAGTATCGTTGTGATGGTCCAATGTTAGAAGATGTAGAGTATCATTGTGATGGTCCAATCTTAGAAGATGTAGAGTATCATTGTGATGGTCCAATGTTAGAAGATGCAGAGTATCATTGTGATGGTCCAATGTTAGAAGATGTAGAGTATCATTGTGATGGTCCAATGTTAGAAGATGTAGAGTATCATTGTGATGGTCCAATGTTAGAAGATGTAGAGTATCATTGTGATGGTCCAATCTTAGAAGATGTAGAGTATCATTGTGATGGTCCAATGTTAGAAGATGCAGAGTATCATTGTGATGGTCCAGTGTTAGAAGATGTAGAGTATCATTGTGATGGTCCAATGTTAGATGATGCAGAGTATCGTTGTGATGGTCTAATGTTAGATGATGCAGAGTATCATTGTGATGGTCCAATGTTAGATAATGCTGAGTATCATTGTGATGGTCCAATGTTAGATGATGCAGAGTATCATTGTGATGGGCCAATGTTAGAAGATGCAGAGTATCATTGTGATGGTCCAATGTTAGAAGATGCAGAGTATCGTTGTGATGGTCCAATGTTAGATGATGCAGAGTATCATTGTGATGGTCCAATGTTAGATGATGTAGAGTATCATTGTGATGGTCCAATGTTAGAGGATGTAGAGTATCATTGTGATGGTTCAATGTTAGATAATGCAGAGTATCATTGTGATGGTCCAATGTTAGATGATGTAGAGTATCGTTGTGATGGTCCAATGTTAGAAGATGCAGAGTATCATTGTGATGGTCCAATGTTAGGTGATGCTGAGTATCATTGTGGTGGTTCAATGTTAGATGATGTAGAGTATCATTGTGATGGTCCAATGTTAGATAATGCAGAGTATCGTTGTGATGGTCCAATGTTAGATGATGCAGAGTATCGTTGTGATGGTCCAATGTTAGATGATGTAGAGTATCGTTGTGATGGTCCAATGTTAGATGATGCAGAGTATCGTTGTGATGGTCCAATGTTAGATGATGTAGAGTATCGTTGTGATGGTCCAATGTTAGATGATGAATGAATCCCTGACATGCCACAATATACAGCAGCAGTATCATTTTTCAGAACAGCTCCACCTTTTATCATTAAGAAAGGCGTCTTTAATCTCCAGTCAGTGACTGTGCCTAGGCTCAGATTATGTCACCAGTCTACTGCAGGCAGGAGGAAGCATTTCCTCAGTCTCTCCCCCCCCCCCCCCAGTGATCAGGCTGCAACATTGTGGCAAGCTTCCATTGTATTTGAATACAGTTAGATGCAGCCCAGATATACTGTGAAGGATTCAGACCTTCTTCCAAGCTGTGAACTTGCTGTGACTTGGAAATTTGATTACAAGACCAGCGGCAGAAATAGTTCTGGCCCAGAAAATCAGAACATAACTAAGTTTTGGGGGTCATCAGGTCAGGTGTTATACACCAGGAGGAGAGGTGACTCATAATGCCCATCTTCTCCCCGCGGCCGTTTCCTGCTCGTGTATGGAGGATCCTACAGGGAATCATTAGTAGACGTGAACCTGAGACCTTCCTGCGGGCAACAAAATAACAACCAGTCCAGCCACTAATGTGAGTTTATTTGTCATAAATCCACCACCTGAATGTAAAGTCCCCTCGTCAAGCTGTCACACGCCATGTCCTTCACACACAAGGACTGTATTATCTTGGCAGATGGTGCATGGGGACAATATCATTACCAGGATTCCTCCTCTTCCTTCATTAACCATTTTAGCGCCGTGCCGCCTGTACTTATTTGCTAAACAAGCTCTTTTTGGCTTTACTGTCCTAATCCCCCCTCCTCCGTGTTCCTTGGATGTAATCTGTCTGAGCTCATTCACCAAGGGGGTGTTTGGCCCAGTCTCAAGGACAGTCACTTAGGCTGTGTCACCAGGTCACCTCTAGGGTCCTCAATGGGAACGGTTTAGTGTTAAGTAATTAGGGATTTGTCACCTCGTTTGTCATGGTTTGTTACCGTATCGCCATTGAGCGGGCTGGAAATGAACCGCAGAACTCAGACATGTTATTACATAATTAGCGAGCAAATTAGGTGGAGGAAGGCGGAATGCGAGCTCACACGAAAACGACGTCAGGGCAGACACAAAGAAAATTATTAAACCCGGAGAGCTGGGGAGGAGGAGTGGGCAGGAGGGATAAAACTATTCATAGACCTAATGAACGACGAATAATTCCACATCGAACAATGGTCCACCAACAGGTCGGACTCTGAACATAGGTAAAGCCAGTCTTCTTATCAAATGTGATTCCCCTTCCACCCTTCCCACTCAGTGGTGTATTTCGGTTTTGTGCTTCCCTAGGCAACACAAAAATTGGCGCCCCCTCTCCCGCAGAAAGAGCCTGACATTGACCAAGAACACCCCTGCCCTCCACCCGAGTCTTCCACTACCACTGCACCCCATACACCAGCCACCATCCCCCATGGCGAGAGAGAAAGACACTCTCCTTCACAGGTCCGGACATCCCCGGGAATGAGAGTCCGGCTGTGCATACACCGTCATGGAACCCAGAGCATCTCTTGGAACCCACCAGGTCCCCATGCCGCGTGTGTCCCTTCTTCCATCCCTTCTTCCAAGGGGCAGTGCTGCCCCACCCTGAAAAATGCCACCCTAGGCAAATGCCTTGTTTGCCTTGTGGTAAATACACCTCTGTTCCCACTATTCACAATTAAAAAGCCTCCAGTCTTTTTTTCGACTTACCTGAATCCACGATCAGATGACCCTCTGTGGCACCTCAACTATGAGTGATCCACCATTGCAATCTTGGCCTGCCGTTGGCCTTGTTGCCACCACAGTGGAAGGAATGATTTCCCTTCCACCCTTCCCACTATTCACAATTAAAAAGCCTCCAGTCTTTTTTCAACTTACCTGAATCCACTATCAGATGACCCTCTGTGGCACCTCAACTATGAGTGATCCACCATTGCAATCCTGGCCTCCCATTGGCCGTGTTGCGACCACAGTGGAAGGAATGATTTCCCTTCCACCCTTCCCACTATTCACAATTAAAAAGCCTCCAGTCTTTTTTTTCGACTTACCTGAATCCACCATCAGATGACCCTCTGTGGCACCTCAACTATGAGTGATCCACCATTGCAATCCTGTCCTGCCATTGGCCGTGTTGCCACCACAGTGGAAGGAATGATTTCCCTTCCACCCTTCCCACTATTCACAATTAAAAAGCCTCCAGTCTTTTTTTTCGACTTACCTGAATCCACCATCAGATGACCCTCTGTGACACCTCAACTATGAGTGATCCACCATTGCAATCCTGGCCTGCCATTGGCCCTGTTGCCACCACAGTGGAAGGAATGACACCATTCCTTCCACTGTGCCATGTGACCATGGAGTTGGGTAAGAAATCAGGGCACTTAGTTTTTTTTTTTTCCACCGGTTTTGCTGCTTCTCCTTATCCTAGCGGAGACCTTGTAGAAGACCCCTCCAATGGACAGCTAATAAAAAGAGCTCATGTTGCCAAGGAGGGATGTGACTCTTTAGTGCAGAAGAAACAAGCCTTGTGTGAGCTGCCCCTCATTCCAATGGAGCCCCTGTGGGGACCCCACTAATGGGCAGCCAATAAAAAGCACCCATGTCACCAAGGATAAATATGGATCTTCAATGCAGAAGAAACAAGACTTAGAGACTTGCATGTCATGTGATTGCAGATTCACATAAGAAATTGGGGCACTTAGACTTTTTTAAATTTAATTCCACTGGTCTTGTTGCCATTCCTCATCCCAACAGAGGCCCTCTGTGGCCCCTACTAACAGAGATCCAATGAAAAACACCCATGTTACCAAGGAAGGATTTGGCAGAAGAAACAAGACTTGAATACTGGTGGGTCATGTGACTGCGTATTCAGGTAAGAAATTGGGGCATATGTTACCATTTCTTATCCTAATGGAGACCATGTGAAGACCCCACCAACAGATCTCCAATAAAAAGTGCTAAAAGGACGTGGCTCTTCAATACAGAAGAAATAAGACTTAGAACCTTGCATAAACCACCCCTCATCCTAATCGAGATCCTGTGAAGACCCCACCGATGGATAGCCAATAAAAAGTGCCCATATCACCAAGGAGGGATGTGGCTCCTCAATGCAGAAGAAACAAGAGTTGTAACCTTGCGCGTACCATCCCTCATCTCAACAAAGACATTATGAAGACCCCGCCGATGGACAGCCAATAACCCATGTCACCGAGGAGGGATGAGGCTCTTCAATGTAGAAGAAACAAGATTTGGAGCCTGGTGTGTACCATCCCTCATCCCAACGGAGACCTTGTGTGGACCCCACCAATGGGCAGCCAATAACCTATGTCACCAAGGAGGGATGTGGCTCTTCAATGCAGAACAAACAAGAGTTGTAATCTTTCGCGTACCATCCCTCATCTCAACAAAGACATTATGAGGACCCCACCGATGGACAGCCAATAACCCATGTCACCGAGGAGGGATGTGGCTCTTCAATGTAGAAGAAACAAGATTTGGAGCCTGGTGTGTACCATCCCTCATCCCAACGGAGACCTTGTGTGGACCCCACCCATGGGCAGCCAATAGCCCATGTCACCGAGGAGGGATGTAGCTGTTCAATGCAGAAGAAACAAGACCTGAAACCTGGCATGTCATGTGACTATTGATTTGGGTAAGAAATTGGGGTACTTAGTTTTTTTTAATTAATTCCACTGGTCTTGTTGCCACCTCTCATCCCAAAGGAGACCCTGTGAGGGGCCCCACCAAAGGACAGCCAATCAAAAGCACTGATGCCACCAAGGAGGGATGTGGCTCTCCAATGTAGAAGAAACAAGATTTTGATCCTGGCATGTCATATGACCGCATATTCAGGTAAGAAATTGGGGCAGTTTGCTTTTTTAGTTATTTCCACCCTCAACCCAACAGAGACCCTATGAGGACCCCAAAATGGACAACTAGCAATTAGCTAGAGGGGATGAGGAACGTAATGTTTTGGTGACGGTGGTGGGGCTGAGAGTTAAGCCAGAGATCAGCTTTAGCAGTAAATGACAATAAATAGCCCAAAAAAATAAAACTCTGCCAGGCTGATTGACTTCTCCTCTGGGAACAACGTCTGGGAGGGGGGTGGTGGTACTAAGACGTAACGATCGCCTCCCAGTCCAACAATCGTCTTAAGTAAGTTTAGACTTGCCATATGCTGCCTGGTTTTCTTAGGTGTAGTCTGAGCATCAGGCAGTTTACGGGCAATGTTACAATTGAACGAGTTAGAGGTCAGCCTCAGATTTCTAACCCTGGAAGAGCTCGTGTGACCATTCATCGACCGTTTTATTTCCTTGTGAAAAAAAAAGAACAAACCCTTTCAACACACAAATGGTAAACTCTAGACGAGGCCAAGCACAGCGAAGGGTTGGCTTTAGGTTGACCTCGTAGCCACCTATGAGATCTGTTTTGAGATTCCTACAAAATTACGGAGTGAGCGATACAGAGGCCGAACGTATGGTGGGTGGCATGGCGCCAATAAAATTGTGAGTTTTCCTCTAAAGCTTTTAAGTCTTTTGTGTTCACTATTGGAATTGTATTTGTTGGAGCAAAGCCCCCTGAGATGCATTAAAGGTGATCCTGAAAAAAAAAAGAAAAAGAACCAGAAAACAAGTCAACATTACCGCGCTATGCCTGCACAGGTTTCATGTAAAATGCTGACATCTGCATTCCTTATGAGAACAGAAGTTGCGTTGTTTAGAGGTTTGAAATCAAAGGGCGTCTCTCGCTGCCCCCCGATTTGTCCTCATGGGTCTCCGAAGTAGTATGAGCACCAGTGCCACAGCACAGCATGAATCCAATCACTATCCATTGTACGTGACACGAAAGAAGTCAACACATTTCAGGAGCTCAAAACCTCCCCTTCATCAGGGCTGGGAATAAGGTAAAATAATATACACTATATTGCCAAAAGTATTGGCCCCGCCCTCCAAATCATGTGATTCAGGTGTTCCAATCCCCTCCCAATCATGTGATTCAGGTGTTCCAATCCCCTCCATGGACACAGGTGTATACAATCAAGCCCCTAGGCATGCAGACTGCATCTACAAACATTGGTGAAAGAATGGGTCGCTCTCAGGAGCTCAGTGACTCCAAGCGTGGTCCCGTGATAGGTGGCCACCTGGGCAATAAGTCCATCCGTGACATTTCCTGGCTACTAAATATTCCACGCTCAACTGTTAGTGGGATTATAACAAAGTGGAAGCAACTGGGAACAACAGCCAGTCAGCCACCAAGTGGTAGGCCACGTCACATGACAGGGCGGGGTCAGCGCATGCTGAAGCGCACAGTGCGCAGAAGTCGCCAACTGTCTGCAGAGTCAATAGCTAAAGACCTCCAAACTTGGTGTGGCCTTCAGATGAGCCCAACAACAGTGCGTAGAGAGCTTCATGGAATGGGTTTCCATGGCCGAGCAGCTGCATCCAAGCCTTCCATCACCAAGTGCAATGCAAAGCGTCGGATGCCGTGGTGTAAAGCACGCCGCCACTGGACTCTAGAGCAGTGGAGACGTGTTCTCTGGAGTGAGCAATCATGCTTCTCTGTCTGGCAATCTGATGGCCGTGTCTGGGTTTGGCAGTTGCCAGGAGAACGGTACTTGCCTGACTGCATTGTGCCAAGTGTAAAGTTTGGTGGAGGGGGGATTATGGTGTGGGGTTGTTTTTCAAGGCTTGGGCTTGGCCCCCTAGTTCCAGTGAAGGGAACACTTAAGACAACATTTTGGCCAATTTCATGCTCCCAACTTTGTGGGAAGAGTTTGGGGATGGCCCCTTCCTGTTCCAACATGACTGCGCACCAGTGCACATAGCAAGGTCCATAAAGACACGGAGGAGCCAGTTTGGGGTGGAGGAACTTGACTGGCATTTTGATATTTGCATAACCCCTCCCACTGCTTGCATCAGGACTGAAGGCTCTTGAGAGGAGAACTGAGGCTGTGATGTTTTTAGGAAGCTATGTACAGACCCCTCCCACCAGCCATGATCTGCTTGCGTTGTATAGAGAAGCACAGAGACTCTGTGATGATATCTCTGGGACTAAAATAAGGTATGTAATGAGAACTGAAGTTTTTTCTCATTAAATTTTCATTGGTATATTGATGGTGGGGGGGGGGCAGGTAAGGCAGATTAAACTTTCGCTGTAAAAGTGGAATTCCAGGTTTGTATCACTTTCTTTTTTGCTGTTTATTTCTCTGGATAATGAGCCCAGCGAGGAGGTAAGAGCCCCTCCCCCCTCCGCACACCTCGCCGTCTTATTGGCTCCTGTTAGGAATGCAATTAGTGGCAATTATTCTGTCAATATTTACATCTCTGACAATGTTTAATCTGCTCCACCGATCGCTTAACCCCGAGCGTGCCGGGTGCAGAGGAGCGATGTGGGTGCAGGTCTCTGCCGCAGCCGGGGGCCATGATAACTGGTCATGCTGGGGCCACAGGCTGCAGTTCCAGGGCTCAGAGGCTCAATGAACCCGACCTTTCTTAAAGTGGACCTGTCATGAGAGATACTTTTCATGTTAAGTGCAGCATGCTGACTATTGTGTCAGTGTAACCCTTCCTGGAATTCATCACCTCCCACAGAGGTCACAGCGCCCCCCCCCACAGAGGTCACAGCGCCCCCCCCACAGAGGTCACAGCGCCCCCCCCAGAGGTCACAGTGCCCCAGCCCCACAGAGCTCACAGTGCCCCCCCCCCCACAGAGGTCACAGCGCCCCCCCACAGAGGTCACAGCAGCCCCCCCCAGAGGTCACAGTGCCCCCACAGAGTTCACAGCCCCCCCACTGAGGTCACAGCGCCCTCCCACGGAGGTCACAGCACCCCCCGATAGAGGTCACAGCACCCCCCACAGAGCTCACAGCGCCCCCCCCCCTACAGAGGTCACAGCGCCCTCCCACAGAGGTCACAGCATCCCCCACACAGAGGTCACAGCGCCCCCCACAGAGGTCACAGCACCCCCCAATAGAGATCACAGCGCCCCCCCACAGAGCTCACAGCGCCCCCCCCTACAGAGGTCACAGCGCCCTCCCACAGAGGTTACAGCGTCCCCCCCCACAGAGGTCACAGCGTCCCTCCCACAGAGGTCACAGCGCCCCCCCATAGAGGTCACAGCGCCCCCCCACAGAGGTCACAGAGCCCCCCCCCACAGAGGTCACAGCGCCCCCTCCACAGAGGTCACAGCGCCCCCACAGAGGTCACAGCGTCCCTCCCACAGAGGTCACAGCGCCCCCCCCCCCCCAGAGGTCACAGCGCCCCCCCCCCACAATGCCGCCATCTGCTTTGGCAGAAGTTCTTTGCTCGGCCATCATCCAGAGTCACCATTTACTACCAGGACTGAGATGACACACCTCCTGGTGCCTGTTCAGTTCTTGGCTGTGTATTGGGTTGCTCTGTGTATTGGATTGCTCTGGGTTGCTCTGTGTGTTGGGTTGCTCTGGGTTGCTCTGTGTATTGGGTTGCTCTGGGTTGCTCTGTGTATTGGGTTGTTCTAGGTTGCTCTGTGTATTGGGTTGCTCTGGGTTGCTCTGTGTATTGGGTTGCTCTGGGTTGCTCTGTGTATTGGGTTGCTCTGGGTTGCTCTGTGTATTGGGTTGTTCTGGGTTGCTCTGGGTTGCTCTGTGTGTTGGGTTGCTCTGGGTTGCTCTGTGTATTGGGTTGTTCTGGGTTGCTCTGTGTATTGGGTTGCTCTGGGTTGCTCTGTGTATTGGGTTGCTCTGTGTATTGGGTTGTTCTGGGTTGCTCTGTGTATTGGGTTGTTCTGGGTTGCTCTGTGTATTGGATTGCTCTGGGTTGCTCTATATACAGTATTTGGTTGCTCTGTGTATTGGGTTGCTCTGGGTTGCTCTGTGTATTGGATTGCTCTGGGTTGCTCTATATATTTGGTTGCTCTGTGTATTGGGTTGCTCTGGGTTGCTCTGTGTATTGGGTTGTTCTGGGTTGCTCTGTGTATTGGGTTGTTCTGGGTTGCTCTGTGTATTGGATTGCTCTGGGTTGCTCTATATATTTGGTTGCTCTGTGTATTGGGTTGCTCTGGGTTGCTCTGTGTATTGGATTGCTCTGGGTTGCTCTATATATTTGGTTGCTCTGTGTATTGGGTTGTTCTGGGTTGCTCTGTGTATTGGATTGCTCTGGGTTGCTTTATATATTTGGTTGCTCTGTGTATTGGGTTGCTCTGGGTTGCTCTGTGTATTGGGTTGCTCTGGGTTGCTCTGTGTATTGGGTTGCTCTGGGTTGCTCTGTGTATTGTCACTTTTATTGGCTGGGTATCCTCGCTGTGCGTTGCTGGTTGGAGTGCAGGAATGTCGTTGTTCCGGATGGTTCTATACTACAACCAGCTCCACACCCGAATACTCTGCTGTCATTTCTGGCTGCTGAGCAGCAGCTGCGGCATTGTCCCCGGCCTGTGACCCGCCCTGACCCGACTACGCACCTTCCAAAGCCACGCAGAATCTGCAGTGTGGCCTGTCTGTGCTGTACGCCCGGTACAACAGGTACAAGCAGATGGAAATACTAACATCTCATTTGTTAAAGCGCTGTGCGTTGTCAGTATTGACCTCGGCCTTTTCATCGATGTAATCCTTGTTTTTACAGTTTTTCGTCCTCGGTGCTGCTGGTCTCCTGTGACCTCTTTGCAGCTACTTCCTGTCTCCATGTAATCCCGCAATGGTAGCATGACATTTCTCAGGTGACAACAGTGGACCATCCCAGCGTCATTCATGCTGAATCTGTCACTTGTAGTCTCCATCAACAGCCTTTGTGACAGGGAGACAACACAGGAAGACAATTGGCAGACGGGGACAGAAGCGTTGTCACCCTATAACAGGAAGTGCCTGAACAAGGACCTCCACGGCAGGATCACCAGGGCTCAGACAAAGTAGATTGAATGATCCTGGCCTGCAGACTGAGGGCATCTAGTGGCAGAGTTAGTTACTGCGGGGGGGGGGGGGAATCTCAGACTTGAAGGTGAATATTGCAGCAAAAGCTGCTTTTTCTAATTTATGTTTTATTGGACTATTCGCTATTTTTGGTTGGAGCTCTGAAGGGTGGTGGGCGGGGGCTGCTGGGACATGTAGTTCTTCCGATGCCTGTGGGGTGTCCTTTATCCTGAATATATTCAGTCATCGGCAGGGGCGGACTGACAACTCATGGGGCCCCCGAGCAATAGGAAATCATGGGGCCCCTGTGTCTTCGCCCACACTCAAACCACACCCAAAAAAGCCTATGAAAGGTACCAGGGGCATCTCATGGGGCCCCCTGACCCTGGGCCCTCGGGCGGTGCCTGAGTGCTCCAATGGTCAGTCCGCCCCTGGTCATCGGTCAGTATTGTGTCTGCAGACAGGAACCCTCCATGACAAAGTCACCTGCTGCACAGACCCCGAGGAATCCCCCCCTGCTGCACAAAGCCAGGCAAGAATTCCTTTCATAGGTTTTGTCAGAACCCCCCCCCCTCCCAAAAAACATTTTTACCCGCCCACTACCAATCACCCACCGCCCCCAGGACCCCCCCCTGCTGGGATCCTCAATGGAAGGGACCCCTTTTAAGTCATTGTCCTGGTGTGCTTTCTGCTCAGTCCGCCCCCTTCATAGGGTGAGCTGTCAGTGTGTGCTGAGTGACCCCCCCCATACATGCCCACCAAGGAGACCGGGGACGATGCAGGATGCAATCACCAAACGACCAACCAGCAACGCACAGCGAGCATACCGAGCCGATAAATGGGACAATACACAGAGCAACCAATACAGAGAGCAAACCAATACACTGAGCAACCCAATACACTGAGCAACCAATACAGAGAGCAACCCAATACAGAGAGCAACCCAATACAGAGAGCAACCCAATACAGAGAGCAACCCAATACACTGAGCAACCAATACAGAGAGCAAACCAATACACTGAGCAACCAATACAGAGAGCAAACCAATACACTGAGCAACCCAATACAGAGAGCAAACCAATACAGAGAGCAAACCAATACACTGAGCAACCAATACAGAGAGCAACCCAATACAGAGAGCAAACCAATACAGAGAGCAACCCAATACACTGAGCAACCCAATACAGAGAGCAAACCAATACAGAGAGCAAACCAATACACAGAGCAACCAATACAGAGAGCAAACCAATACACTGAGCAACCCAATACAGAGAGCAAACCAATACACTGAGCAAACCAATACAGAGAGCAAACCAATACACTGAGCAACCAATACAGAGAGCAACCCAATACAGAGAGCAAACCAATACAGAGAGCAACCCAATACACTGAGCAACCCAATACAGAGAGCAAACCAATACAGAGAGCAAACCAATACACAGAGCAACCAATACAGAGAGCAAACCAATACACTGAGCAACCCAATACAGAGAGCAAACCAATACACTGAGCAAACCAATACAGAGAGCAAACCAATACACTGAGCAACCAATACAGAGAGCAACCCAATACAGAGAGCAAACCAATACAGAGAGCAACCCAATACACTGAGCAACCCAATACAGAGAGCAAACCAATACAGAGAGCAAACCAATACAGAGAGCAAACCAATACACTGAGCAACCCAATACACTGAGCAACCCAATACAGAGAGCAACCCAATACACTGAGCAACCCAATACAGAGAGCAACCCAATACACTGAGCAACCCAATACAGAGAGCAACCAATACAGAGAGCAACCCAATACACTGAGCAACCAATACAGAGAGCAACCAATACAGAGAGCAAACCAATACACTGAGCAACCTAACACATAAAGAAACCCAATACATGGAGCAACCCAATACAAAGAGCAGTCCACAACAGCCCAATACACAGAGCAGTCCAATACATGGAGCAACCCGAGAGGGTGAAAAATCCAACACACAAAGCAAATACTGCCCCGTGGTAAGATATGGGGCTAACAGTGGCAAAGCGATACACGCCCCAGCATTGGTGGGAAGAGAAAAATGTCCCAATGTCAATGGTGTCACTGGAAGGACAAATGCTGGGTCAGTCCGAGGAGGATTACTTTGGCATCTGTGTTGGTGGGATGAAAGAAAAGAGTAAAGAAGTTCTCCACCAGAGTTCTTCTCCACTGGCCATCAAAGAAAGGGGGTTCTTTTCCCACTGACTATCAATCTATTGGAGTCCTCCCACTGACCACCAATGTAAGGGAGACCTTCTCATCTGACCACCAAGTAAAGGACCTTCTACTGACCGTCAATCTATTGATGCCCTTCTCCTACATGCCACCAATCTTTTGGGCACCTCCTAATGGCCAAAAATGTAATAAAGTCCTTCTTGGCTGACCACCAAAGTAAGGGAGTCCTTCCCCACTGGCTATCAAAGCAAGGGAGTCCTTCTTCCACTAATTACTAATGCGTGGGAATGCTCCCGCTGATCATCCATTTATTGGAGACCTCCCACTGGCCATCAATCTATTGGAGTTCTCCCACTGACCATCAATCTGTTGGAGTCCCCCCACTGACCATCAATCTATTGGAGTCCCCCCCACTGACCATCAATCTATTGGAATCCTCCCACTGACCATCAATGTAGGGGAGACCTTCTCAGCTGACTACCAAGTAAGGGACCATCTACAGACCAACAATCTATTGCAGGCCTCCCACTGATCACCAGTCTAAGGGAGTCCTTCTCTTATTGGCCACCAATCTATTGGAGACCACCCACTGACCAACAACGTAATAGAGCCCTTGGCTGACCACCAATCTAAGAGAGCCCTTTTCCCACTGACCACCAATGTGAGGGGTCCTTCTTCCACTAATCACTAATGTAAGGGAGTCCTTCTCTCACTGACCACCATTCTATTGTAGATCTCTCACTGATCACCAATGAAAGGGTGTCTTTCTCCCAGTGACCACCAATCTAAGGGAGTCCTTCAACTGACCACCAATCTTTTGTAGTCCTCCCACTGACCATCAACGTAAGGGAGTGCTTCTCCCACAGGCCATTAGTGCAAGGCAGTCCTTCTCCCACTGACCACCAATCCAAGGGAGTCCTTCTCCCACTGGCCACCAACCTAAGGGAGTTCTTCTCTTATTGACCAACACTCTTTTGGAGTCCTTCCACTGACCACCAATGAAGAGAAGTCCTTCTCTGCTGATGACTAAAGTAAGGGAGTCCTTCTACCACTGACCATTAATGTAACAGACTCCTTCTTCAACTGACTACCAATCTAAGGGGTTCCATCTCCCATTAACCACCAAAGTAAAGAAGTCCTTCTCCTACTGACCACTAACATTAGGGAGTCCTTCTCCCATTGGGCCAAAAATGTAGGGGAGTCCTTCTCCAGGGTTCCTCACTGGTTAAAAGGGTGGGAGGGGCCCCCATAGACTATTAGGCTCCTCCCCTCACTCCTTTGCCTATGAAATAGGAATTTCTATATGTTTGCCCTGTACAGGCCAGTACACTCTCTGTGTACCTGGCAGCTCTATACATGCTGCAACTGACAGGTCCGATCCATATCAGCACTACGTCATGACACGCCGCCATCCATCATCCGGGTTTCCATGCCTTGGACAGGGGTACAATGGGGACAACGGGATGCATTAGCTGTGCTACGCTTGGTGGTGATGAGTGGAGACATGTTGCTTTTTAAATCCTCCCAGATCAATATTCTTTGTTGCTGCAGACTTGAAGTGTGTAGGGTGTGCCGGCGTATGGCATTCCTGGAAGTGAAGGGCTCCGGCTGCCTTCAAGTGTTTTAATTGACATTTTAATGCAATACTTTTAGGAAGCAGAACGCGTCGAGCAAGTCTGAACTGATTGTGTTCTCGTCTGGAAAGGAACAGATCAAAGCCAGCCTACAAGGAAGACGCTCATCGGTCCCCATTCACCAGTACTTCCCGGGGTCAATGTCTGCACCAGCAACCTGATCATTCAGATTAGGCTGCATGCAATGAGATGATATACACATCCGAATACAAAACTGAAAACCGCATATGGCGGCACTTTATGAAATTAGGCAATCCTTCCCAATCAGAAGAAACACAAAACACCGGAAGCATTCTCATCATAGAGGAAAAGTAGATCCACCAAAAGTGAACTCATCTCCACCTTTATCTGAAAACTCCGCTTACCAGATATTAGAAATGAATAAACACATAATATTTCCTATGGGGGTGCACTAAGAACAGGGGGGCCAGGAGCACCGGTGGGGGACCCAAGAAGAGAAGGTGTCAGGAGCACCGGAGGGGGACCTCAAAAGAGAAGGAGCCAGGAGCACTAGTGGCGGACCCCAGAAGAAGAGCTGAGAACTCTGGGGGGACCCCAGAAGAGAAGGAACCAGGAGCACTAGAGGGGGACCCCAGAAGAAGAGCTGAGAACTCTGGGGGGGACCCCAGAAGAGAAGGAACCAGGAGCACCAGAGGGGGACCCCAGAAGAGGAGGAGCTGAGAACTCTGGTGGGGGACCTGAGAAAAGAAGGAGCCAGGAGCACCAGGGGGAGACCCCAGAAAAGCAGCAGTCAAGTGCTCCAGCAGGGGACCTCAGAAGAGAAGGCGCTGAGCACTCTGGTAGGAGACCCAAAAAAGGAGGAGCTGAAAGCTCTATTGGGGGACCCCAGAAAAGGAGCAGCCGAGAGCTCTAGTGGGGGATCCCAGAAGAGGAAGAGCCAGGAACACTAGTGGGAGACTTCAGAGAGAAGGAGCCAGGAGCACCAGAGGGAGATCTCAGAAAAGGAGAAGCTGAAAACTCTGGCAGAGACCCCAGAAGAGAAGGAGCCAGGAGCACCAGTAAGGGACCCAAGAAGAGCAGAAGCCAAGAGCTCTGGTGGGGGACCCAAGAAGAGGAGGAGCTGAGTGCTCTGGTAGTGGACTCCAGATGAGGTGGAGCTTAGAACTCCACTGGGGTACCCAAGAAGAGGAGGAACCGAGACCTCTGGAGGGGGACCCCTAAAGGGGAGGAGTTGAGAGTTCCAGTGGGAGACCCCAGAAGAGGAGGAGCCAATAGCGGTGGTGGGGGACCTCAGAAGAGGAGCAGTCGAGAGCTGTGCCTGGGGATCCCAGAAGAGGAGAACCCAGGCACACCAATGAGGGACTTCAGAAGAGAAGGAACCAGGAGCATGAGCGAGCGAGGTACAACAGAAAAGGTGGAACCAGAAGCACTGGTGGGGGATTCCAGAAGAGAAGGAGCCAGGAACACCAGTGGGGTACCCCAAGAAGAAGAGAAGTTGAGAGCTCTGGTTCTGAACCCCAGAGCAGAAGCCAAGAGCTCCAGCAGGTGACCCCAGAAGAAAAGGAGCTCAGAGCTTCAGTGGGGGACCCCAGAAGAGAAGGATCTGAGAGATGTGGTGGTGGACCTGAGAATAGGAGGAGCCTAAAGCTCTGACAAGGAACCTCAGAAGAGGAGGATCCGAGAACTCCAGCAGAGTACCTCAGAAGAGGAGGTGCTGACAGCTCCAGCGGGGGACCACAGAAGAAAAGGAGCCGAGAGCTCTGGTGGTGGACCCCAGAAGAGGAGGAGCCATGAGCTCCAGAAGGGGACCCCAGAAGGGAAGGAGCCAGGAGCACCAGCACTGGACCCCAGAAGAAGAGGAGCTAAGAGCTCTGGCGGGGGACTCCAGAAGAGAAGGAGCTGAGAAATCTTGTGGTGGACCGGAGAACAGAAGGAGCTATGAGCCCCAACAGAGGACCCCAGAGGAGAAGGAGCCGAAAGCTCCAGTGGGGACCCGAGAAAATGAAAAGCCAAGAGCTCTGGCAGGAGACTCCAGAAGAGAAGGAGCTGTGAGCTCTGGCGGGGGACCCAAGGTGGGAAGGAGCCAGGAGAACCAGCGAGAGACTTTAGAAGAGGAAGAAGCGAGAGCTCAGGTGGGGGACTTCAGAAGAGGAGGAGCAAAGAGCTCTAGCACATGACCTGAGAAAAGGAGGAATTTTGAGCTCTAGCGAGGGACCCCAGAAGGGAAGGAGCACCAAAGCGGGACCCCAGAAGAGGAGGAGCCAGGAGCACCAGTAGGGGACCCAAGAAGAGCAGAAGCCAAGAGCTCTGGTGGGGGACCCAAGAAGAGGAGGAGCTGAGTGCTCTGGTAGTGGACCCCAGATGAGGAGGAGCTTAGAACTCCATTGGGGTACCCAAGAAGAGGAGGAACCGAGACCTCTGGCGGGGGACCCCTAAAGGGGAGGAGTTGAGAGTTCCAGTGGGAGACCCCAGAAGAGGAGGAGCCAATAGCTGTGGTGGGGGACCTCAGAAGAGGAGAAGTCGAGAGCTGTGCCTGGGGATCCCAGAAGAGGAGAACCCAGGCACACCAATGAGGGACTTCAGAAGAGAAGGAACCAGGAGCATGAGCGAGCGAGGTACAACAGAAAAGGTGGAACCAGAAGCACTGGTGGGGGATTCCAGAAGAGAAGGAGCCAGGAACACCAGTGGGGTACCCCAAGAAGAGGAGAAGTTGAGAGCTCTGGTTCTGAACCCCAGAGCAGAAGCCAAGAGCTCCAGCAGGTGACCCCAGAAGAAAAGGAGCTCAGAGCTTCAGTGGGGGACCCCAGAAGAGAAGGATCTGAGAGATGTGGTGGTGGACCTGAGAATAGGAGGAGCCTAAAGCTCTGACAAGGAACCTCAGAAGAGGAGGATCCGAGAACTCCAGCAGAGTACCCCAGAAGAGGAGGTGCTGACAGCTCCAGCGGGGGACCACAGAAGAAAAGGAGCCGAGAGCTCTGGTGGTGGACCCCAGAAGAGGAGGAGCCATGAGCTCCAGAAGGGAACCCCAGAAGGGAAGGAGCCAGGAGCACCAGCACTGGACCCCAGAAGAAGAAGAGCTAAGAGCTCTGGCGGGGGACTCCAGAAGAGAAGGAGCTGAGAAATCTTGTGGTGGACCGGAGAACAGAAGGAGCTATGAGCCCCAACAGAGGACCCCAGAGGAGAAGGAGCCGAAAGCTCCAGTGGGGACCCGAGAAAATGAAAAGCCAAGAGCTCTGGCAGGAGACTCCAGAAGAGAAGGAGCTGTGAGCTCTGGCGGGGGACCCAAGGTGGGAAGGAGCCAGGAGAACCAGCGAGAGACTTTAGAAGAGGAAGAAGCGAGAGCTCAGGTGGGGGACTTCAGAAGAGGAGGAGCAAAGAGCTCTAGCACATGACCTGAGAAAAGGAGGAATTTTGAGCTCTAGCGAGGGACCCCAGAAGGGAAGGAGCACCAAAGCGGGACCTCAGAAGAGGAGGAGGAGCTGAAAGCTCTGGTGGGGGACCCCAGAAGAGGAGGAGCTGTGGGCTCCGGCAGGAGACCCCAAAAGAGAAGAAGCCAAGAGCTCCTAGGAGGACCTCAGAAGAGGAGGAGCCAAGGTCTCCTAGGGGGACCCCAGAAGAGGAGGTTCGGGGCCACTCTGTGCAATACCATTGCACAGAGCAGGTGAGTATAACATGTTCGTTATTTTCTAAAAAAAAAAATGAAAGCTTTACAATCACTTTACCTTCCTCATCGACTCACAAGCTCCGTTTTACCTAAAAGAATACATTTAGATGTCCTCACGTAAAATATAATTTGTCGAGGATTCTACCCTTCCCCCACCCAGTCTAGTTCCGTCTGGAGGTACTCTTTAGCTAACTGTAGGTGATCATGTACCAAGCTTGTGGGTTTTATCAAATCTTGCCCGAGGTCGGAGTTCCCCCTTCGGTGAGTTTATAGATTGCTGAGATTTCACAGAAGACAGATGTGACCTGGGATGGCGACTGTCCCCGGATTGGATCGGTTATGTGGGTGACGCCACATATTTGTGCTCATGTTTGTTTTCACTGGCCGTTGTGTGCATCATGGTGACATTTCCCAGACGGGCGTGCTCCGGATTCCCACACATGGATCAGACTGCCAGGTGAGAAGACGCAGGACAGCGCCGGACGGGGCGACTCTGAGGAATCCCAGAACTCCTCCCGCCTCCCCTTCAGTCTTGCACATTTGTATCGGCTCCGCTCCTGGACTGAAACGGCTTACGCTGATTTCACCGCACACTGTGAGCTTCTCACAATGTGCATTAGAAGCTACAGCAAGGCAGACAGAGATCCGCCTCATTTCCTGGCTGGAGGACATCCAGCATCATCTAGAGCTTTCCTCCCTAGCCTGACTGTCCCTGACCCCACCCCTTTCATTCATTGGATTTTAGTTCTTTCATTCATGGAGGTTCAGCATCACATGTGACCCGGAGGCGGACTGACAACTCATGGGGCCGACGGGCAATAGGGGATCATGGGGCCCCTGTGTCCTTGCCCAAACTCAAAAAAGCCTATGAAAAAGGTACCAGGGGCAACTCATAGGGCCCCCTACTGACCCCGGGCCCTCGGGCAGTGCCCACGTTTCCAAATGGTCAGTCCGCCCCTGCATGTGAGCGTTACCTATGTAAATATAGCCTGCTTAGGAGAGAAGGAGCCAGGAGCACCAATATGGGACCCATGAAGAGCAGAAGCCAAGAGCTCTGGCAGGGGACCCCAGAAGAGGAGGAGCTAAGACCTCCAGCTGGGTATCCCAGAAGAGGAGGAACTGGGTGCTCTGGTGGGGGATCCCAGAAGAGGAGGGGCCAAGAGCTCTGATGGGGGACCCAAAAAGGGGAGGAGTTGGGAGCTTCAGCGGGGGGACCCCAGAAGAGGAAGAGCCAAGAGCTCTGGCGGGGGACCCCAAAACAAGAATAGCCGAGAGCTCTGACTGGAGATCCCAAAAGAGGAGGAGGCAGGAGCACCAGTGGGGTTCTGCAGAACAGGAGGAGCTAGAAGCATTGGTGAGGAACCTCAGAAAAGAAGGAGCCAGGACAGTGGTGTATTTAGGTTTTGTGGTGCCCTAGGCAACACATAAATCAGCCACCCCAACCTCCCCGCAGAGAGAGCCTGATACCAACCCCCCCACCCCAACGTGTAGAGATCATAACACTGGCCAACAGATACTCTCCTTCACAGCTCTGGACATCCCCGGAAACGAGAGTTGGGTTCTGCATACGCTCTCAAGCAGCTCGTAGCCTCTCTCTGATCCCACGTGGTCCCCATTCGTTGCTGCCCCCCTGAAAAATTTCTGCCCTAGGCAAATGCCTTGTTTGCCTTGTGGAAAATATGCCCCTGAACCAGGAGCACCAGCAGGGTATCTCAGAAGAGGAGGAGTTAAGAGCTCAGGTTGGGAACCCCAGAACAGGAGGAGCCAAGAAGAAAAAGAGCTGAGAGCTCCAGCAGAAGAACCCAGAAAAAAAAGAGCTGAGAGCTCTGGCGGGGGACCCCAGAAGAAAAAGAGCAGAGAGCTCTGGCGGGGGACCCCAGAAGAGAAGGAGCTGAGAAATCTGCTGGTGGACCTGAGAACAGAAGGAGCCAAAAGCTCCAACAGGGGACCCCAGAAGACAGGGAGCCGAGAGCTCTGGCGGGGGATCCCAGAAGAGGAGGAGCTGTGAGCTCTGGCGGGGGATCCCAGAAGAGGAGGAGCTGTGAGCTCCGGTGGCAGGAGCAGCAGCGGGGGACCCCAGATGAGGAAGAGCTGACAGCTCTGATGGGGGACCCCAGAAGAGAAGAAGCCAAGAGCACCAGCGGGGACTCCAGAAGAGGGCTCTGGTTGGAGACGCCAGAACAGGAGGAGCTAAGAGCTCCAACAGGGAACCCCAGAAGAGAAGGAGCCGAGAGCTCCAGTGGAGCCTGCCTAGGAACACCTACTCCTCCAGACTGACACCCACCCATCAAGACATTTTGATATTTGCATAACTCCTCCCACTGCTTGCATCAGGACGGAGGGCTCTTGAGAGGAGTACTGAGGGAGGGGACTGTTATATTTTCAGGAAGCTATGAACATCCCCCTGCTGGCCTGTCCCACCCGCCTCCCTCCAGCCATGACCTGTCTGCATCGCATAGAGAAGCACAGAGACCCAGTGATGACATTATCTAGGCTAAAATAGTGTATGTAATGAAAATGGAACGGTTCCAGTTAAAAATTCCATTAGCATTTTGATGAGAGCCGAGGGAGAAAGTAGGGAAAGCAAAAAATATATGCAGATTAATCTTCAGCTTTAGGTGAATACATTGTAATTACCTGTGAGACTTGGGAAAGGCTTCCTCCTTCCTGCATCAGACCGATGACATCATACCAGCTTAGACAAAGTTACAATGTACAATCTGGTCACTGGGGGAGGGGAGACTGAGGAAATGCCTCCTGCTGCCTGCAGCAGACTGATGACATCATCTCAGCCTAGGTAAAGTCACTAGATTTTAGTAGCCAAACAGATTGTATGTCAGTCCCCCAACTGTCACAGCAAAAAAGAAAAAAAAAATCAAACAAAAGTTTTAAAGAATCTAACAAGGTGTCCGGGGCTGATCTGTGTCAGACATTTGTGAACACAGCCGGGAACACGCCACATTTTTTTACTGCAGAAAAGTCCATGTGACACCAATCTGATGTGAATGTGGCCTAGTGTACGGATTCTTCAATGGAATATGATTACAAAGATTCCACTACAATCCTGCAAATATAAATACAACACTTGTAGATTGTCAGCTCCTGGGACCGGCGGTGAAGAGCGCTCAGCCCTGTACTGCAGAGAGCGCGGTGTGCCGCAGTGTTCAGGATCCCGGCTGTCTCTGCTCAGTATTCACACAACTCCCCGGACGCCTCATTAGATTCTCTAAAACAACTATTTGATTATTTCTTCTTTTTTTAACTTGAGTGTCGTCTCCCAGCAGAGCCCCGGAGGGGAGAGACTACGAGAGAACTGATTAGACGTGAGCGGAGGTGGGGGTGGGGGGGGGGCACGGAGACGAGTCTGAGGAGAGAAAGTACTTTACTTACAGGACAGAAAATCCGACAGTAAAACTTTGGTGTGTTTATTAAAGGGTAACTCCGGGTGGCCATACATGACCCAACTCCAGCCAAAACTGAAGCATGGCGAGAACTGATCCATTGATTGTGGGACGCCCCCCCCCAGAAGGGTGGAGGATATTAAAGTCACAATACGGCCAACTCCATATTAATGACCATTATATGGGGGGGAGTACATATTAATGGCCACCACCACCATGGAGGAAGGTGGCTCATTCACCATTTAGGGGGTGGCTCATTCACCATGGAGGGGGGTGGCTCATTCACCATGGAGGGGGGTGGCTCATTCACCATGGAGGGGGGTGGCTCATTCACCATGGAGGGGGGCGGCTCATTCACCATGGAGGGGGTGGCTCATTCACCGTGGAGGGGGGCGGCTCATTCACCATGGAGGGGGTGGTTCATTCACCATGGAGGGGGGTGGCTCATTCACCGTGGAGGGGGTGGCTCATTCACCGTGGAGAGGGGCGGCTCATTCACCATGGAGGGGATGGCTCATTCACCATGGAGGGGGGTGGCTCATTCACTATGGAGGGGGGTGGCTCATTCACCATGGAGGGGGGTGGCTCATTCACCATGGAGGGGGGCGGCTCATTCACCATGGAGGGGGTGGCTCATTCACCGTGGAGGGGGGCGGCTCATTCACCATGGAGGGGGTGGTTCATTCACCATGGAGGGGGGTGGCTCATTTACCGTGGAGGGGGTGGCTCATTCACCGTGGAGAGGGGCGGCTCATTCACCATGGAGGGGATGGTTCATTCACCATGGAGGGGGGTGGCTCATTCACCATGGAGGGGGTGGCTCATTCACCATGGAGGGGGGTGGCTCATTCACCATGGAGGGGGGCGGCTCATTCACCATGGAGGGGGTGGCTCATTCACCATGGAGGGGGGCGGCTCATTCACCATGGAGGGGGTGGCTCATTCATCGTGGAGGGGGGCGGCTCATTCACCATGGAGGGGGTGGTTCATTCACCATGGAGGGGGGTGGCTCATTCACCATGGAGGGGGTGGCTCATTCATCGTGGAGAGGGGCGGCTCATTCACCATGGAGGGGGTGGTTCATTCACCATGGAGGGGGGTGGCTCATTCACCATGGAGGGGGTGGCTCATTCACCCTGGAGGGGGGCGGCTCATTCACCATGGAGGGGGGCGGCTCATTCACCATGGAGGGGGGCAGCTCAATCACCATGGCTGGGGGTGGCTCATTCACCATGGAGGGGGGCGCCTCAATCACCATGGAGGGGTGCCACTTCCTATTATTGACCATGGGATGGAGGGTGGACCAGGGGCGGACTGACCATTTGGAAACTCGGGCACCGCCCGAGGGCCCGAGGTCAGTAGGGGCCCCCATGAGATGCCCCTGGTACCTTTTTCATAGGCTTTTTTGAGTTTAATCACTCCTAGCACACCTTCCAAAATTTCCCCTCCTAGAATAATTCTTACCCCCTGCCGCAGCCCCCCCCCCCCCAGATTCCTCCTCCCAACACAAGTCCCCCCCCCCCAATCTCCTTGTGGTACCCCTCCCCCCAACCTCTCATAATACCACAGTGCCCAGGGCAGCCACCCCTCCTGCCCACCCCTTGTCCCGGCCCTGATCACCATGGAGGGGGGAGGGGATTAACTCCATATTAATGGCCATGATTCTGGAACAGGATCTCCAACCAGCTAACAGAGGTGTGATGGTCAGGGGTTCCCAGACTTTTGGCCATATACTGTATGCCATTACATGGCAAGCCTGCCCAGCAAGTGAAGTCTGCCTCCAACCACTTTCCGCTTCTTGGGATCCAAATAGACATGACACACAATGCAATTCCATCCATTCGGCATGGTCTTCCACCATCCCCCGTCCTTGCTTAGAAATTGGCTGGTAGTTGGAGGGGGGTGATTGGTTGTATTCGGCTCATACATGGGAAATGACATTCTGAACATTTTCTGTGCGATTCTGGTACCAATATCAGTGTTTGTATCCGGGTGTCAGATATATATATCTCCGCGGGGGGGGGGGGGGGGGTCGGTGCGGGATTTGTAGAAGGTCATTAGTGTAGACTTGTCACTTCCACAGGGCAGGCTTAGCGTCGCCCTCTGACGGGATAATTACTAATTAGAGAACGCTTTCATCTATTACTGGATGGTGTCACTCATTACAAAGCAATTTCCCTCATTAATATAACTCCCATTCATTAGAGGACGTTATAAATACAGCGCGGGGTTCCTCTGGATGGAGATGATTATCCCCAGGCTTCTCCCTATATAATCCCTCGTTTATTAGAAGCCTCTCCATTCTCCGAGTGGATTTAGCTTCAGGTGGGATGAGGGAAGGAAGATCCCTTTACCTGTTCATCATCAATGAATGACACCATGTGTGGAGCCTGAACAGAGTGCAGGGGACAGTCCCCTCCTCCGAGATCAAAATGTCTTCATATTGGGGGGCACGAAGGACACCCAGTTATTACATCAAGGTGGTATCCTTTCATCTCCAAGTGGATACCACCATTACTAACCAAATGATGGGGCCTGGGCAGGACCTCTAAATAATTCAAATTAAAAAATGAAATGATCTCCATTATAGAACTTGAAACTGAAGGTGACAAATGGGCTTTCATTTAAGGTTTACTTATCGGGTATATACAGTCATGGCCAAAAATCGGCCCCCCCCCCCCCCTACATTTCTGTCAGATGATGCGCCACTTCACCCAGAAAATTGCTGCAATGACAAATGTTTCGGCATTCTCGTGGTTATTTCTTTGGTTTGTATCGGTGACACAAAAAAGTGGAGAAACAAAAAGTCAAATCTGACACATTCCACGCAAAACCCCCAAAATGGACTGGACAAAATTATTGGCACCCTCCATGTAATATTTGGTCGCACACCCCTTGGAAAAAATACCTGAAATCCATGGCTTCCTGTAATAATAATCAATGAGTTTGCTCCACCTTTCTACTGGAATTTTGGATCGCTCTCCTTCCTCCAACTGCTCCAGGTCTCTCGGATTGGAAGGTTCCTCCTCCCAACTGATGTTCTGAGATCTCTCCACAGGAGCTCTATGGGATTGAGATCTGGACTCATTGCTGGCCAGTTCAGTCCTCTCCAGAGCTTTGTCTGAAACCATTTCTGGGGGCTTTCTGACGTGTGCTTTGGGTCATTGTCCTGCTGGAAGACCCATGACCTCTGATGGAGACCCAACTTTCTAACACCGGGCCCTACATTGCACCCCAGAATTCTTTGGTGGTCTTCAGATTTCATAATGCCATTCACACGGCCAAGACAGCCAGTGCCTGAAGCAGCAAAGCAACCCCAAAACATCAGTGACCCCCCCAACATGTGTGACTGGAGGGACTGTAAGTGGCCCCCCACCATGTGTGACTGGAGGGACTGTAAGTGGCCCCCCACCATGTGTGACTGGAGGGACTGTAAGTGGCCCCCCACCATGTGTGACTGGAGGGACTGTAAGTGGCCCCCCACCATGTGTGACTGGAGGGACTGTAAGTGGCCCCCCCATCATGTGTGACTGGAGGGACTGGATTCTTTTCTTTAAAGGCCTCATTGCTTTTTCTGATAACAGTAGAATGCTGGGCTTTACCAAAAATCTGCCATTTTGTTTCGTCTCTCCACAGCACATTCTCCCAAAAGGATCTGGGCTTCCTAATGTAAGTTTTGGCAAGCTCCAATCTGGCTTCCAGTATATTTCTGTGTCATCAGTGGGGTCCTCCAGTGGGTCTCCCACCATATTTGTGTCTCCACCACTGACCCCCCCAGATCCTTGTCCACCACTGACCCCCCCCCAGATCCTTCTCCACCATTGCCCCCCCAGATCCTTCAGTCAGTGGGAGGAATAGTACGCCATTATTGGTGTCAGTGGGAGGAATAGAGCTCCATCATTGGTGTTAGTTAGAGGAATAGTGCCCCATCATTGGTGTCAGTGGGAGGAATAGTGCCCCATCATTGGTGTCAGTGGGAGGAATAGTGCCCCATCATTGGTGTCAGTGGGAGGAATAGTGCCCCATCATTAGTATCAGTGGGAGGAATAGTGCTCCATCGTTGGTGTCAGTTGGAGGAATAGTGCCCCATCATTGGTGTCAGTGGGAGGAATAGTGCCCCATCATTGGTGTCAGTGGGAGGAATAGTGCCCCATCATTGGTGTCAGTGTGAGGAATAGTGCCCCATCATTGGTGTCAGTGGGAGGAATAGTGCCCCATCATTGGTGTCAGTAGGAGGAATAGTGCCCCATCATTGGTGTCAGTGGGAAGAATGGTGCCCCATCATTGGTATCAGTGGGTGAAATAGTGCCCCATCATTGGTGTCAGGGGGAGGAATAGTGCCCCATCATTGGTGTCAGTGGGAGGAATAGTGCCCCATCATTAGTATCAGTGGGAGGAATAGTGCTCCATCGTTGGTGTCAGTTGGAGGAATAGTGCCCCATCATTGGTGTCAGTGGGAGGAATAGTGCCCCATCATTGGTGTCAGTGGGAGGAATAGTGCCCCATCATTGGTGTCAGTGTGAGGAATAGTGCCCCATCATTGGTGTCAGTGGGAGGAATAGTGCCCCATCATTGGTGTCAGTGGGAGGAATAGTGCCCCATCATTGGTGTCAGTGGGAAGAATGGTGCCCCATCATTGGTATCAGTGGGTGAAATAGTGCCCCATCATTGGTGTCAGTGGGAGGAATAGTGCCCCATCATTGGTGTCAGTGGGAGGAATAGTGGCCCCATCATTGGTGTCAGTGGGAGGAATTAGTGCCCCATCATTGGTGTCAGTGGGAGGAATAGTGCCCCATCATTGGTGTCAGTGGGAGGAATAGTGCCCCATCATTGGTGTCAGTGGGAGGAATAGTGCCCCATCATTGGTGTCAGTGGGAGGAATAGTGTCCCATCATTGGTGCCAGTGGGAGGAATAGTGCCCCATCATTGGTGTCAGTGGGAGGAATAGTGCCCCATCATTGGTGTCAGTGGGAGGAAGAGTGCCCCATCATTGGTGTCAGTGGGAGGAATAGTTCCCCATCATTGGTGTCAGTGGGAGGAATAGTGCCCCATCATTGGTGTCAGTGGGAGGAATAGTTCCCCATCATTGGTGTCAGTGGGAGGAATAGTGCCCCATCATTGGTGTCAGTGGGAGGAATAGTGTCCCATCATTGGTGCCAGTGGGAGGAATAGTGCCCCATCATTGGTGTCAGTGGGAGGAATAGTGCCCCATCATTGGTGTCAGTGGGAGGAATAGTGCCCCATCATTGGTGTCAGTGGGAGGAAGAGTGCCCCATCATTGGTGTCAGTAGGAGGAATAGTGCCCCATCATTGGTGTCAGTGGGAGGAAGAGTGCCCCATCATTGGTGTCAGGAAAACTCCACTTTATGTAACAAAAACTTGACCTAACCCCCCCAAAGCTAAACTAAAAGGGTTTTCCTGGAGATACACTTTAACTTTAATGCTATGGGGGGGGGGGGGATATTCTGCACCAACACTTGTCTTATCTCAGAGATACAGAAAATCCAAATCACATGATCCGGGATCTCTGCACAGAACATTGGGCCCCTCCGGACAGATCTATTGTGTTCTGATCAGATAACAACTGGACCGTGTCAATGAGTATCCCCATAGAAGACGCCTCCGGCCTGCTACATGGAACGACTTTAATGTATAAATAAATAATGTCGCTCCGGCTCCGTACACCGCGGACCTATTCACTGTCCACTGCTCAGCGTATGTGATGTATGGTTTGTATAGGGATCACTCATCCCTACCCCATGTGTGTGCAATAAAGACAGCGCAGATAATCTCTCCTCTTGTCCCTTTCATTATGTTTTCACTTTCTGGGAGTTGAACTGACATCTCCTCATTAACAGAAGAGCGAGGAGCGAGGCACGGCTACAATGTGATGACATCTGAAAGATGGCCGATGTAAGCCTGTAATGGGAAGATTCGGTTTCAGCTTCAGCTAATGACTGCAAACCTGACACCAGGTCACCGGAAGACTCACCCAGCGCCTGGGAACCTGTACACTTAATTATGGGTGAACTACGCACACTCACATATATATATACAGTACATTGCCAGAAGTATTTGGCAACCAGCCTTTCCATGCAAGTGAACTTTAATGGCCCCCCAGTCTTAGTCCGTAGGGTTCAATATTGAGTTGGCTCCACCCTTTCTACATACATGACCTTTAATGGCCCCCCCAGTCTTAGTCCGTAGGGTTCAATATTGAGTTGGCTCCACCCTTTCCACACACATGACCTTTAATGGCCCCCAAGGCTTAGTCCCTAGGGTTCAATATTGAGTTGGCTCCGCCCTTTCCACATACATGACCTTTAATGGCCCCCAAGGCTTAGTCCCTAGGGTTCAATATTGAGTTGGCTCCACCCTTTCCACATACATGACCTTTAATGGCCCCCAAGGCTTAGTCCCTAGGGTTCAATATTGAGTTGGCTCCGCCCTTTCCACATACATGACCTTTAATGGCCCCCCCAGTCTTAGTCCGTAGGGTTCAATATTGAGTTGGCCCCGCCCTTTGCAGCTATAACAGCTTCAACTCTTCTGGGAAGGCCGTCCACAAGGTTTAGGAGGGTGTCTATGGGAAGGTTGGACCATTCTTCCAGAAGCACATTTGTCAGGTCAGGCACTGATGTCGGGGGAGGAGGCCTGGCTCGCAGTCTCCGCTCTAATTCATCCCAAAGGTGTTCTATGGGGTTGAGGTCAGGACTCTGTGCAGGACAGTCAAGTTCCTCCACCCCAAACTGGCTCCTCCATGTCTTTATGGACCTTGCTTTGTGCACTGGTGCGCAGTCATGTTGGAACAGGAAGGGGCTATCCCCAAACTCTTCCCACAAAGTTGGGAGCATGAAATTGTCCAAAATGTCATGTTAAGAGTTCCCTTCACTGGAACTAGGGGGCCAAGCCCAACCCCTGAAAATCAACCCCACACCATAATCCCCCCTCCACCAAACTTTACACTTGGCACAATGCAGTCAGGCAAGTATCGTTCTCCTGGCCACCGCAAAACCCAGACATGTCTATCGGATTGCCAGACAGAGAAGTGAGATCAGTCACTCCAGAGAACACGCCTCCCTTGCTCTAGAGTCCAGTGGCGGCGTGCTTTACACCATGGCATCCGACGCTTTGCATTGCACTTGGTGATGGAAGGCTTGGATGCAGCTGCTCGGCCATGGAAACCCATTCCATGAAGCTCTCTACGCACTGTCGTTGGGCTCATCTGAAGGCCACACCAAGTTTGGAGGTCTTTAGCTATTGACTCTGCAGACAGTTGGCGACTTCTGCGCACTGTGCGCTTCAGCATGCGCTGACCCCGCTCTGTCATGTGACGTGGCCTACCACTTGGTGGCTGAGTGGCTGTTGTTCCCAGTTGCTTCCACTTTGTTATAATCCCACTAACAGTTGAGCGTGGAATATTTAGTAGCCAGGAAATGTCACGGATGGACTTATTGCCCAGGTGGCCACCTATCACGGGACCACGCTTGGAGTCACTGAGCTCCTGAGAGCAACCCATTCTTTCACCAATGTTTGTAGAAGCCGTCTGCATGCCTAGGGGCTTGATTGTATACACCTGTGTCCATGGAGGGGATTGGAACACCTGAATCACATGATATTGAGGGGATTGGAACACCTGAATCACATGATATGGAGGGGATTGGAACACCTGAATCCAGTTATTGGGGGGGCGGGGCCAATACTTTTGGCCAGTGTATATATATATATATAAATGTACTCTGGGGAGAATAGAATCCAGGAGTAATTGTATAACACATTATTTTATCATGGAGAGATTTAAAGAACAACTTTGGTTTAATAGTTACACTATATATCAATTCTAAATAGTTACAATGTGTATTTCTGTAAATTGTTACAGTATATATTATTATTAGTTACAGTTTGTATCAACTACAATCCACATGTAATGATTTACTTTTATCAATGATTTATTTAGAACATTTGTATTATTCATTACTGTATGTGGTGAAACATTGTATTCTGCAGAGATTTATGGTGCAAAATGAACAATTCAAATCATTACATACACATGGGGGGGATTTACTGAACTTGGTGCACTCGGAATCTGGTGCAGCTGTGCATGGGAGCCAATCAGCTTCTAGCTTCAGCTTGTTCAGTTAAGCTTTGACAATAACACCTGGAAGCTGATTGGTTTCTCTGCACAGCTGCACCAGATTTTGCACTCTCCAGTCTTAATAAATAATCCCCATAATGTCCCCTCCCCCACAGTTACACACTGATATTCTACATTTATATAGCACTGACATATACCGCAGTGCTGTACAGAGATCAGTGAGCCAGTCACAGCATTCTCTGTTCCAAAGGAGCTTACACTCTAATGTCCCCCCCCAGTCACAAACTATTATTATTATACATGTATATAGCTCTGACATATACCGCAGTGCTGTACAGAGATCACTGAGCCAGTCCTATCACTCTATACCAGAGGAGCTTACACTCTAATGCCCCCTCCCCCACAGTCGCATCAGTCTCTGTACCAGAGGAGCTTACACGCTAATATCCCCTCCCCCACAGTCACATTAGTCTCTGTACCAGAGGAGCTTACACTCTAATGTCCCCTTCCCCACAGTCCCAGTACCAGAGGAGCTTACACTCTAATGTCCCCTCCCCCACAGTCATATCAGTCTCTGTACCAGAGAAGCTTACACTCTAATGTCCCCTCCCCCACAGTCACATCAGTCTCTGTACCAGAGGAGCTTACACTCTAATGTCCCCTCCCCCACAGTCATATCAGTCTCTGTACCAGAGGAGCTTACACTCTAATGTCCCCTCCCCCACAGTCATATCAGTCTCTGTACCAGAGAAGCTTACACTCTAATGTCCCCTCCCCCCCAGTCCCATCAGTCTCTGTACCAGAGGAGCTTACACTCTAATGTCCCCTCCCCCACAGTCATATCAGTCTCTGTACCAGAGGAGCTTCCACTCTGCACCAGAGAGGTTGTGCTGCAGGTGCTCTCCCTCTCCAGACACTAGGGGGCCAGGCCTGCTCACCTGGCCCCAGAAACATGGCCTCTTCTGGGCTGGGCTCAGACCATGCTCCCCCTGAGGGACCCAGCTTGCCTTCCCATACTTTACCGGCACCTGAAGACCTTGGCTGTGGCCCTAAAAGTGGGGAATCCCTCCCTGTCTTTAGAGAGCGGGTTGCTGATTATCTGGTGAGAATCGCAAAGGAGGAGGAAAAGTTGGTGAGTCTGAAAACTGACTACAAGAAAAAGAAAGTTCTCCATGACAAGTCATGGAGCAGCAAGAGGCAGAGCATGAAGCCGGAGATGAAGGGTTTGGAGGTCGCCATTAAGAAGCAGCAGAATCTGGTAAAGACGCTGAAGGAGAAGAGCGGAGCTTTCAGAGAAAAGTTCCGTAATGAGGAAAGGTTCAGGAAGATGAAGGGAGACTCCGGTAAGGATCCAGCATCGGCGGTGGCAGTACGGGTGGAGAGTGAGGAGGGGGTCCTGGATGCTGCTCCTGCTATCCCATCCACCTCAGGATCTGCTTCCCTGGAGGAAATGTCAGCCTCTGCTTCCCTCCCTCCACAGCAAGCTGGAGGATCAGCACAGGAGGTAGAGGAATATGGCGGAGGGCTGTTAAAGTACATTGAGGAATTGGAGTCTTCCCTAATTGGAAGAACTTTCCGCTTTTCTGAGGACTCTGAGGATGAAGATGACGGTGAGGACTCTGTACCTGGTCCTGTAAAGGAGAAAAAAACAGAAAAGCCGCGCTTTATTAAAAGTGCCAGTTTGGACTCCAGTGTGGACAGCCATGTGCACTGCAGTGTTTTGGAGGGAAATCCTCCTGTGTGTGCACAGAGCTCTGCGGGGAAGATGGCTGCTGTGCCTGCAGGACTGCACTCTGCTGGGACTGAGGACTCTGATACCAGGAACCCTGTGACTGTGGACTCTGCTGGGGGGAAGGTAAAGGGGGGATCTGACACACTTGCTGGACAATCCCTGCTGATGGCTGCAAATGCAGCAGAAAATGGTGGGAGGGAAATTGTCAGCAGCACTCTGAAAGGTGTTGCTGAAACCCAGGGGAGAGTGACCAGGAGTGGAAGGCTTTTGCCTAAGAGGAGTATGTTGGGAGAGGGGGAGACAGGAGCATCTGGTGTGAGTGAGTCTGCTGGGAGCAGTAGTGCCACGAGTGAAAGGAAACATATGGATGATAAGAGTGCTTGCAATGCTGGAAAGGGGAATGCCTGTGTGTTGGTGGATGGAGTGACTGCTGCTGCCTCTAATGGTGGTTTGCAGAGCGGGGGCTCTGAGGTTCCTGCAACCAATGGGCAGGGTGCAGCTTTAAGGTCCACTACAACTACTGCTGCAAATAAGACCTATGCTGGGGCTCTGGCTGGGAGGAGGGGGTCACATCATGCTGTCAGCTCTGGGGGGAGGTCTGCTGCAGGTCTGCCATCTGCACCCCTGTCCTTCAGGAGGAGGAATTTGGTGCAGCTCAGATGGGAGGGTGGGGGTGCTCCCCCGGTCAGGATGTCGGTGGTGGACAGGATTTTGGAGATGGGGTTTAGGGCGGATGACATCTTCGCCTTGATCAGCCCTGTAGGATCCTATGAATATGATCTGTCCTTTGTGCGCCCCGAGTCTCTGGATATATTCTGGGAGAAGTATGAACACATGTATAAGGGTCTGCCGGAGTGGAAGGGACTCGTCCCAAAGGTGGTCTCACGCCAACCTCTAGTGAAGACGGTCACCATTCTAGTACGGAATGAGTCAATTCCTTCGGCTGACTTGGCTGTCTGGCTGAGGAGATTTGGGGAGCTACTTGCACCCCTGAAGAAGATTGTGGATGAGAGAGGGATATGGACTGGTGGGTGGTCGGTGCAGATGAGGTTGTATGTGTGTGGGAATGTGGTCCAGCATCTGCCCTCCTCAGCCTTCATTGGGAAGGACAGGATTGTGGTGTTCTACCCTGGACAGCCCAAGCTCTGCAATAAATGCGGTTCTCGGGGTCACTTCGCCTCCTCATGCCCAGAGATGAAGTGCTCCCTATGTCAGGATCTGGGGCACCTGGCTAAGGATTGTAATATCATCAGGTGCAATCTGTGTGATAAGGTTGGCCATTCGTACAACCGGTGCCCTGAGGCCATGCACAACCAGTCAGCTTTGGTGGAAGAGTTTTTTCGTCTGGACATGGAGGAGGCAGAGGAGAGGGAGGCTGGGCCAGGGGTCCCCAATGTCTCTGTCCCTGTGGTCCCAGTGTCTGATGGTCCCTCTAATGTGTCATCTCCTTGTGTTGTGCCCCCTGAGTCAGTGTCCGTGGATGTTGTGTCTGATCCTCCTGTGTCAGTTTCCCCAGAGGTAGTGGGGGCTGTGGAGGGAACTGGACCAATGTGTATGGTTGCACCGACCCCCCCTCCCCGGCGTCGGAGGGTCAGAGCGCGTGAGGTGCTGGGGGGTGGAGTGAATGATGGTGGGGGTGTTGGGGTGAAGGTTGGGGGAACTGCTGTGGTGAGTGGAGAGAGTGGGGTGGATGATGTTGTTTGTGATGGTGGAAGGGAAGGGGAGGGGGCTTTGCGGGCCGGTTTATCAAATGATGATATGGAGTGGTTGGAGGCAAAAAGGAAGTCTGGGAAGAAGAAGCGGAAGAAGGATGTGCCTGTACCTGACCCTGGGAGGGTGGAGGTGTCAAACACATTTGAAGTGTTATCTGAGGTGGAGGATGAGGGATCTTCAGGGGATGAGTCTCTGGTTTCCATGGAGGAGGAAACACAGAGGACTATGAAGCGTGTAGGGTCTCCAAGTAGGGAGGGGGGTAAGCAGGCTAAGAAACGGGTACCTTGATCATCCTGATGGCGGTTCCCACTCCTTTGAAGGTGGCGACCATTAATGTCACCAGCATAAAATCAGTAAGCGCTCGTAACATGGCCTTATTTTTGCTCAGCAGGTTTGATGCTGACATTTTCTTTTTGCAAGAGACCAGGTTGTCCAGTTTGGGGGATGTTCATATGGCGAAGAAGGAGTGGAGGCGCGGCCCCTCCTTCTGGTCTCTTGCGGCCGAGCCTTACACTGGAGTTGCGGTACTTTTTTCCGGCATGGTAACCTGTCGGCGGATTATTGAGGTAGAAATGGGGAGATGCATGGTCTTAGACGTCTCCATGGGGGGGCAGGACCTGCGCCTGATTAACATCTATGGGCCCCAGACAAAATGGGACAGGAAATGCCTCTTCATGAAGATCAAGCCTTTCCTTTTTACAGCCCAGCAAGTTGTCTTCGGTGGTGACTTTAACACCGTCACTAGGACTAAGGACAGGAGAGGGACCGGAGTCAGGCTGGACTGTGACGGGTTTTTTTTAAACAAAATAGCTAGAGAGGCAGGTCTGGTTGATGTGCACATTCATTGCTGCCCAGACGACACGGGATTCACTTTTCAGCGAGGTTCCAGTCAGAGTAGAATAGATAGGTTTTTTTTAAAGGGGAACTCCGCCTTCTCGGCACCAGTGTGTCAGGCGGTGGAGTTTTCCGATCACTGTATTCTGTCTGTGACTCTGAGTGGCCCCGATACACCACCTAAGGGGAGGGGTACCTGGAAGCTGAATTCGGCACTCCTGGACGATGAGAAGGTGAGTCAATCCTTTGAGGATTTTTTTCAGGCACAGGTATCAATCATGGACGTTTGCAGCAGTAAGTCCGAGTGGTGGGAGCTTACAAAACGAAGGATCGTTGGGTTTTTCAAGGCCATAGGAAGGAATAAACAGCTTGATAAGTATGTCACCTACCAGCGTCTGCGGAGGAAGCTCGATCGGCTTGTCTCGAATAATGGGGATCCAGAAGCGATCTCTGAGGTCAAACTCTTGCTCAGGCAGTGTCAATATGACAGGCATGCCTCTTTGGTTCTGGAAAGGGATTATGGGAAGTATCACTCGCCCGACCCTTACCAGAACTGCAAACAAGGTAGAGCAGTTAAGTCAGTTGTGGGCCTGGTTGACAGTACGGGTTCCCTGACCAAGTCCAAGTCAGGGATCCTGGAAACCTCCAGGTCATATTATGCTGACCTCCTGGGTAGGAGGGACCTCGATCGGGCGAGCATGTTGGGTTTTCTGGACTCTACTCCAGGACTGGGAAATGGCAGTTCTCTTGTGAGTTTGACAGAGGACATCACGGCAGATGAGGTGGTGAAAGCTATTGATCAGCTTGCCATTAAGAAGTCGCCTGGGCCAGACGGATTGACAGCCGAGTTTTATAAGCACTTTAAGGTGACTCTGGCCCCATATTTGGTGGAGGTGTTTAATGGCTGTCTGAGAGAGGGTCCGCCCTCCCCCTCCATGCGACAATCTGCAGTGATTCTTCTGTCAAAGGGTAAGGATTCCTCGAGAATTGAGAATTGGCGGCCCATTAGCCTTCTCAATGTTGATAGGAAGATATTGGCAAAAATTATTTTCTGGCGTTTATCGTCTGTTGCGGGCAATTTACTTTCTCGCCATCAGCACTGTTCGGTTCAGGGAAGAAGCACTTTTTCAGCGGTGTTAGCTGTCCGGGAGGCCCTGGAGCGGTGCAGGGCTGCAGGCTGGGGAAAGTTCCTGCTGGCATTGGATCAGGCCAAAGCTTTTGATCGAGTCAATCATGAGTACCTATGGCTGCTTCTTGGCAAGTATGGCCTGGAGGGGGGCTTTATCGATTGGCTAAAGACCTTATATAGAGGGGCTGAAAGCTTCATGCTTGTGAATGGTTGGATTGGACGACCCTTTGAGGTTGGCTCAGGTGTGCGTCAGGGGTGTCCTTTGAGTCCTCTGCTATATGCGTTTGTAATCGATCCCTTCATTCGGAGGTTAGAGAGCGGACCGTTGTGTGGAGTTCCTTTGGGCATTCCTGGGGAGCCCCCTCTGAGGGTCGTGGCCTATGCTGATGACGTGTCTGTTTTCATCTCCGGGACGCAGGAGGCGGAGGAGGTGGTCTCGGTGATGGAACAGTATGCTGAGGCATCTGGCTCAAAGATCAATCAGGATAAGAGTGAGGTTTTCTGGATGGGAGAGGAAGGGCGAAGGCTTTACCCTTCCGGACGCCTTCCCAGAGCCCCAGCAGGAAATTAAAGTATTAGGCATCAGATTTGGTCCCGGTGATTACGGCCTTGCAAATTGGGTAAGCAGGCTACAAGATGCCGATGCCAAGGTGGCCAGCTGGAAGGATTGGAAACTCTCTTACAGGGAAAGGATTGACCTGATTAAAACTTACCTGATCCCGGTATTTCTGTATGTCAGCTTTGTCTGTGTTTTGCCAGTGTCTCTCTATGCGAGGATCTACAGTTGTTTCTTCCAGCTGTTATGGGGGCACAAACTGAACCTCATTAAGAGGTCTGTAACCTACCTTCCCAGGCGGATGGGTGGCCTAGGTATGGTCAACCCGGTGGTTTTCTTTTCTCTGATGTTTTTGAAACATAATTTTGGTAGCATGCTGGCAGAGGAACCGCCTGGGTGGGTTGGTATTTTTCAGTCCTGGTTTAGGCCTTTTCTACGGAGCTGGGAGAATGGTGGGCCGGTGAAAAGCCTGAGGATCCAACATAGTAAGCTCCCGGCTTATGTTGCCCCGTGTCTGAAAATGCTTCGGCAATGGCGAGTGACGGCGGAGGAAATTAAATCTCTTCCTAGGAAGGCCCTGGAGAGGAGGGTTGTTGAATCTGCCTTTAGCGAGCCATTGGCCTTGAGGGATTGCCCAGGCCCGGTTATGAGGGAGGGTCTGCGCTTGATGAATCTGGAGAGAATCCCTTTAAAGTTTCGGGATTTGGCCTGGCTCTCGTTCCATGGCAGACTCTATGTGAAGGGCAACCTGAAGCATCGCTCTGCGGAGAACCGTGGTTGTCCAAGAGTGGAGTGCGGTGGGGTGGAGGAGACGATGGACCATTTCTTGCTTCAGTGCCCCTTCAATATAGAAGTCTACAAGCGGGTGGGTGGGGCTCTGTGGATCCCTTTCCTTTCCTGCTTGAGTTACGCGGAGTGGTCTTACGGAGCCTTTCAGACTCACCGGGATTTTGATTTTGAGACACTTTTTCTAGTTAGCTTAGTAGTCCGTTACCACACGTGGAATGCACGGTGTCAGTTTTCCATTCGCAAAAAAGTCCTTCCTGTCGAGGTGGTGGTGAACAACATTCTGGGTGAGGTTGGGAAGATTCGGGGTCTTGAGAAGGACAGGTGGCGGCCGGGAGCCTGGACAAAGGCATGGAGGAATGTCAGGTCCCCGTAGCTGCTGTCTGTCAGTCTCTGGGGGCGTGGCTTCTCTTTCTGTCCTTTCACGTCCCCTAGATTTTGTAACATCAGATTTTTGAAGAAAGGCTGCATGCATGGGATCGATGTATGGGATGAATGTGTGGGATCGATGTATGGGATCAATGTATGGGGTGAATGTTTAATCGTTTCTTAGCCTGAGGGGGTGTTTAGGTGACGGTCAGGATTTGTTATTTTGCTGAAGTAAGCTGGTTTTGTTTAATTATACATATTTTATTCTGTATATATGTAAATATGATTTTTATGATGTTTTTTGTTTGCAAGATTTTAATAAACAAAAAATTTACACTCTAATGTCCCCTCCCCCACAGTCACATCAGTCTCTGTATCAGAGGAGCTTACACTCTAATGTCCCCTCCCTCACAGTCACATCAGTCTCTGTACCAAAGGAGCTTACGTTCTAATGTCCCCTTCCTCACAGTCACATCAGTCTCCGTACCAGAGGAGCTTACACTCTAATGTCCCCTCCCCCCACAGTCCCATCAGTCTCTGTACCAGAGGAGCTTACACTCTAATGTCCCCTCCCCCCACAGTCCCATCAGTCTCTGTACTTGAGGAGCGTACACTCTAATGTCCCCAATGGAGTTATATGGGCTCATACACCCAAGGGCCACTTTGTGTCACTTCATTGGGATGATTTTGGGTGGAGACCTACCCTGGAATGGGGAGAGTAGAGGGACTACATATATGATGGGTAGGTAATGACTCGCCCCCCTCTGTAGGTTTGGCTCCGTGGCTCCGTACATTGGGGGGGGGGGTCCGGGGGTTGGCTGGGGGGTCTCTGGATTTTTTCTTTCGTTAACCTCTCTGTTAGTCATCGCTCTCTATTCGTAGTCCATGAAGCTTGCGATTTCGGGGCTGGGGGGGGGGGCGTGGAATGCCTGTGTGTTTTTAGAGGGGCGTTTGTATGTCTTTCCCATGACTTGTGTGTTTGCTAAAATCAGGACAAAAAGAGAACTTTAAAAAGTTTTGGAAAGTGAAGGGGCGAGCGTGCGGAGGGAGGGGTGGGGAGGGAACAGGTGCAGGAGGACAATACCAGATGAAGATTGATGACACATCCAAACATTCACTATCTCCCAGCCTGGCCCTGAACCGTGCAGCGCCGGAGGGCCACAGCTGTCCGTACATGTGTGCAGCCAATGCCTGCGCACCTTCTGTATTCATGTCAGCTGCCCAGACTTCCAGCTCCCGTTCAGTAGACTTGTACATGTGCTCCCTCCATTAACTTCATCCATCGTATTCCAGTATTTATGTCCCCCATCATGGAGAGCGTTCCCATAGCCGGCCCAAATATTACCACCCCCCCCCCCGTCTTCCCTTTCTGGTATTCTCTTCAGCTTTCGCTCCACATTACTGTGTCAGCCTCCTGGAAATAAATCCCCCAAATTTGTTACAGTCCTCGCAGGAGGTCAGAGGTCACAACACAGGAGCTCCAAACTATCAGAAACTTTATAGGAGGGAAAGTGAGAGGTGGCGAGTACAAGATGGGGGTTAGTCATGATGGCCGGGGGGGGGGGGGGGCAGCAGACGGCAGTCATAAACGCAGTACAGACGCACATGCAGGCAAAATAAATGTATTTCAATACGGCTAGATCATACCGGGTCGGTGCATTCATGCGCATTTAAAAAAAAAGTACGGCATGCGTTTTTTCACACGTGACTGTATATGGACGCACGTGAACGCAGCACAAATGCACACACATGCAACTCATTAAAAAATAAATCATAAATAAAGTTTAAAAAATACATGCATGTGGAAGTGCGCACAGAACGCAGGGATTGCGGTGTAAATGAGGGGCAGCGAAGGAGAGCAGCAGTCAGTCATATGTTGGGTTTCACATGTTCCGAGGAGTATGGGGCTGTCATGGGTGCCCTTAAAGCAGACCTCCACCCTCTCTAACCACTTGGCATAATCCTCCTCCTCGCCCCCCTCCCTCCAGTACCAACCCCCCTCATGACTGTACCTGCCCAGGTGCCATTTTGAACGGCGTGTGTGCGCAGTGTGGACCAGGTCTTCATGATTGTGCCCACTCGGTAGCTGTTTTCAGGGTGTGCATGGGCATTGTGGATGGGGTTCCCATGATTGTGCCCAACCAGGTGCCGCGTTTGGGGCGTGCATGCACAGTGTGGACCATTGTGGATGGGGTTCTCATGATTGTGCCCAACCAGGTGCCGTGTTTAGGGCGTGCATGCGCAGTGTGGTCCATTGTGAATGGGGTTCTCATGATTGTGCCCAATCGGGTGCCGTGTTTAGGGCGTGCATGCGCAGTGTGGTCCATTGTGGATGGGGTTCTCATGATTGTGCCCAACCAGGTGCCGTGTTTAGGGACTGCATGCACAGTGTGGTCAGGGTTCTCATGATTGTGCCCAACCAGGTGCCGTGTTTAGGGCGTGCATGCACAGTGTGGACCATTGTGGATGCGGTTCCCATGATTGTGCCCAACCAGGTGCCGTGTTTGGGGCTTGCATGCACAGTGTGGACCATTGTGGATGGGGTTCTCATGATTGTGCCCAACCAGGTGCCGTGTTTAGGGACTGCATGCGCAATGTGGTCAGGGTTCTCATGAATGTGCCCAACCAGGTGCCGTGTTTAGGGCGTGCATGCACAGTGTGGACCATTGTTGATGGGGTTCTCATGATTGTGCCCAACCAGGTGCCGTGTTTAGGGCGTACATGCACAGTGTGGTCCATTGTGGATGGGGTTCTCATGAATGTGCCCAACCAGGTGCCGTGTTTAGGGACTGCATGCACAGTGTGGTCAGGGTTTTCATGATTGTGCCCAACCAGGTGCCGTGTTTAGGGCGTGCATGCGCAGTGTGGACCATTGTGGATGGGGTTCCCATGATTGTGCTCAACCAGGTGCCGTGTTTAGGGCTTGCATGCGCAGTGTGGACCATTGTGGATGGGGTTCTCATGATTGTGCCCAACCAGGTGCCGTGTTTAGGGCGTACATGCACAGTGTGGTCCATTGTGGATGGGGTTCTCATGAATGTGCCCAACCAGGTGCCGTGTTTAGGGCATACATGCACAGTGTGGTCCATTGTGGATGGGGTTCTCATGAATGTGCCCAACCAGGTGCCGTGTTTAGGGCGTGCATGCGCAGTGTGGTCAGGGTTCTCATGATTGTGCCTGCCCAGGTGCCATGTTTAGGGTGTGCATGCACAGTGTGGTCAGGGTCTTCATGATTGTGCCTGCCCAGGTGCTGTGTTTAGGGTGTATATGCACAATACAGCTGGGGTCTTCATGATTCTTCCAGATTGGGTGTCATGTTTAGGGTGTGCATGAGGTCCCCAAAACTTTGGCAACCCAGTTGCCATTTTTAGGGCATGCACGTGCAGTGCGGTCAGGGTCCTGATGATTCTGCCCAATTGTGTGCCATGTGTAAGGTGAGCATAAGCATTGTGGCTGGGGTCCTCATAACTGTGCCCACCCAGGTGCCATGTTTAAGGTGTGCATGCGCAGTGTGGTCGGGGTCCTCAGGATTGTGCCTGCTCGGGTGCCATGTTTAAGGTGTACATGCGCAGTGCGGTCGGGGTCCTCAGGATTGTGCCTGCTCGGGTGCCATTTTTAGGGTGTGCATGCGCAGTGCGGTTGGGGTCCTCAGGATTCTGCCTGCTCAGGTGCCATGTTTAGGGTGTGCATGCGCAGTGCGGTCGGGGTCCTCAGGATTGTGCCTGCTTGGGTGCCATGTTTAAGGTATACATGCCCAGGGTGGTTGAGACCCTCATAGCTGTAGCTGCTCATGCTCATCCATTGGGGTCAGTTTACCAAAGTAGTAGTGGCCATTCACTTTGCAATGTGCATGACAGTAAATAAGGAGAGCGTTGGGCCGATACACCAAAGGAGTTGAAAATCTCCACTCCATAAAATCCAATCATGTGAAAACCATCTGCACACGATCCAGTATCCATATTATCTTTTCACATAACTAGATAACCAAAGTCGATATTTAAACCAGTTTATCGAGTGAAGCATCTCAGCTCCTTCAGCAAACCGACTTCCCTGTGTTCACTTTGGATACCCAATCATGGGAGAGCAAAAAAAAAAAAGAAATGATTTTTGCCAGCACAGGATTGGCTGAGCGATGTGAACGCGGCTTCACCTTAATTACTAAGTTCCGTGAGCATTCTCTTTGCAATGTGAAGAGTAAACAGTATTTACTAAACTGATCCTAAGAGCTTACATTCTTTCTGATTTCCAGAGTGGAGATTTCCTCTAAAGTACACCGAACCTGGGCCGGACTGACCATTCGGGCTCTCGGGCATTGCCCGAGGGCCCAGGGTCAGTAGGGGGCCCCATGAGATGCCTCTGGTACCTTTCATAGGCTTTTTTGGGTGCGGTTTGAGTGTTGGCGAGGACACAGGGGCCCCATGATCCCCTGTTGCTCAGGGGCCCCATGATTTGTCAGTCCGTCCCTGCACCGAACATTATCAGACCGTATTCATTGGATATGGGACAGACATGGGTGTTATGCGTCACTTGTAAGGGTTCAAGATGAGTTACAAAAAAAAAAGGGTCATGTCCGATTTTCGGGACACCATGGTGCATTGGTAGCTCGTTCATGTCAATGGGCTTCCCTAATGTGACACAACGCCCTGCAAACCCATGTACATTTTCAGATGAACATTCGCCGTGTTCGTTGGATATGTGAGAAATTTGGGTGTTATGCGTCACTTGTAAGGGCCCAAGATGCGTTACAAAAAACAAAAGAGGGCCATGTCCGATTTTCGGGACACCATGGTGCATTGGTAGCTCGTTCATGTCAATGGACTTCTGTAATGTGACGTAACGCGCTGCAACCCATGTACATTTTCAGATGAGCATTTGCGACGTCCATTGGATATATGAGAGATGTGTGTGTTATGCGTCACTTGTAAGGGGCCAAGATGCGTTACATAAAAAAAAAGGGCCGTGTCCGATTTTCGGGACAGCATGGTGCATTGGTAGCTCGTTCATGTCAATGGGCTTCCGTAATGTGACGCAACGTGCTGGAACCCATGTGCATTGCCTTCGTTCATCGGGGTGCTATTGTAATTGAATGGCGTCAATGCCGGAAAAGGTGCGTTGTGATAACAGGTGCATTACTGCGCATCT
>NW_028320546.1:0-106195 GCF_062004578.1 Staurois parvus
GCTACAGGTCATGCGGCTTTTCCAGATTGTAGGGTGACGCCTGTAGACAATTCTTTTTTTCCATATCCTGTATTTTATTATTTTTTTTTTTTTGTTTTCGTGAACATAGATTTATTTTCTCGCAAAGCTCAAGGGACAATTGTTGTCTTTTTTGTAGCATTTCACACAAACTTGGGTCATCCGAAGACCAAACAGCAATTGCTGAAGCAAATCTAAAACGAAACGACTAGCTTAACACTGCTTCCCGACCGCACTACAGTAGAACTACAGCTACAGGGCGGCAGGGCTGCGCAAAATCACACACACACATATATATATATATATATATATATATACACATATTTTTTTAAAATATACTGAATATGTCCAAAATTGTAGCATTTCAAATATATGTCAATATATTTGGGAAGAATATTTTTAAAATATATTTAAAATATATTTTTCTTCCATGTGGGTACATATATACACACACATATATATATAAATATATATGTATATATATATATACATATATATATATACAGTCATGGCCGAAATTGTTGGCACCCTTGATTTTTCTCCAGGAAATCATGTATTTCTCACGAAACGTATTGCATTAACACATGTTTTGCTATACACATGTTTATTCCCTTTGTGTGTATTGGGACAAAACAAAAAAGGGAGGAAAGAAAGCAAATTCGACATAATGTCACACAAACCTCCAAAAATGGGCTGGACAAAAGTATTGGCACCCTTTCACAACTGCGGATAAATAAGAATGTTACAAGCATGTGATGCTCCTGTAAACTCACCTGGGGCAAGTAACAGGTGTGGGCAATATAGAAATCACACCTGAAAGCAGATAAAAAGGAGAGACGTTCACTTAACCTTTGCATTGTGTGTCTGTCTGTGCCACACTAAGCATGGACAACAGAAGAGGAGACGAGAACTGTCTGAGGACCTGAGAACCAAAATTGTGGCAAAATATCAACAATCTCAAGGTTACAAGTCCATCTCCAGAGAACTAGATTTGCCTTTGTCCACAGTGCGCAACATTATCAAGAAGTTTGCAACCCATGGCACTGTAGCTAATCTCCCTGGTCGTGGACGGATGAGGAAAATTGATGAAAGATTGCAACGCAGATAGTCCGGATGGTGGATAAGCAGCCCCAAAATGTTTCCAAAGACATTCAAGCTGTCCTGCAGGCTCAGGGAGCATCAGTGTCAGCGCGAACTATCCGTCGACATTTAAATGAAATGAAACGCTATGGCAGGAGACCCAGGAGGACCCCACTGCTGACACAGAGACATAAAAAAGCAAGACTACAGTTTGCCAAAATGTACTTGAGTAAGCCAAAAGCCTTCTGGGAAAACGTCTTGTGGACAGATGAGACCAAGATAGAGCTTTTCGGTAAAGCACATCATTCTACTGTTTACCGAAAACGGAATGAGGCCTACAAAGAACAAAACACAGTACCTACGGTAAAATATGGTGGAGGTTCAATGATGTTTTGGGGTTGTTTTGCTGCCTCTGGCACTGGGTGCCTTGACTGTGTGCAAGGCATCATGAAATCTGAGGATTACCAAAGGATTTTGGGTCGCACTGTAGGGCCCAGTGTCAGAAAGCTGGGTTTGCGTCCAAGATCCTGGGTCTTCCAGCAGGACAATGACCCCAAACATACGTCAAAAAGCACTCAGAAATGGATGGCAAAGAAGCGCTGGAGAGTTCTGAAGTGGCCAGCAATGAGCCCAGATCAAATCCCATTGAACACCTGTGGAGAGATCTTAAAATTGCTGTTGGAAAAGGTGTCCTTCCAATAAGAGAGACCTGGAGCTGTTTGCAAAGGAAGAGTGGTCCAAAATTCCGGGTGAGAGGTGTCAGAAGCTTATTGATGGTTATAGGAAGCGACTGATTTCAGTTATGTTTTCCAAAGGGTGTGCAACCAAATATTAAGTTAAGGGTGCCAATACTTTTTGTCCAGCCCATTTTTTGGGGTTTTGTGTGACATTATGTCATATTTGCTTTTCTGCCTCTGTTTTATATTTGTTCCAATACATACAAAGGGAATAAACATGTGTATAGCAAAACATGTGTTAATGCAATACCTTTTTTGTGTGAAATACTTGATTTTCAGGAAAAATATCAAGGGTGCCAACAATTTCGGCCATGACTGTATATATATATGTAAATATATATATATATATATATATATATATACAGTATATGTAAATATATATATATATTTACATATATATATGTAAATATATATATATATTTACATAAATATATATATATATATATTTAAATAAATATATGTAAATATATATATATATATATATATATATATATACATGTAAATATATATATATATATATTTACATATATATGTAAATATATATATATGTAAATATATATATATATATATATATTTTTTTTACATATATATATATGTAAATATATATATATATATATATATATACATATATATTTACATACATATATATATATATATATATATATATATATATATATATATATATGCGTGTGATTTTGTACTCTCCTACCTGCGCCACCGTTGGCGGCTACAGCTGTCGATCACCGGGTCCTGGCCAGAGGTTCGCGCCCGGCGATCGCCGAGGAACACTGGCAGGGGAGAGGTCTGTATTTAAACAACACAGATTTCTCCCCTGTCAGCACCAGCTTGCTGCTTTGTATTGCTCTGCATAGCTTGCTTACACAGTAAAACAAACACAGCACACAGTTAACCCTTTGATCGCCCCCAGATGTTAACCCCTTCCTGCCCAGTGTCATTAGTACAGTGTCAGTGCTTTTTATTAGTGCTGATCACTGTATTGGTGTCACTGGGGACGTCAGTGACACCAAGTCAGTTCCCCTCCCAGTGTCAGAATGCCCGCCGCAGTCCTGCTATAAGTCGCTGATCGCCGCCATTACTAGTATATATATATATAAAAAAAAATTCCAGTATATACAGTGAAGCACACACCTCCCACCACATAGTAAACACTCCCAGCACATAGTTAACCCTTTGATCGCCCCTCATGTTAACCCCTTCCTACCCAGTGTCATTAGTACAGTGTCAGTGCTTTTTATTAGCACTGATCACTGTATTGGTGTCACTGGGGATGTCAGTGACACCAAGTCAGTCCCCCCCCCCCCAGTGTCAGAATGTCCACCGCAGTCCTGCTGTGAGTCGCTGATCGCCGCCATTACTAGTAAAAATTTAAAGAAAAATGTTAAAAAATCCCATTATCTATACCGCCATGTGTAGACGCTGTAACTTTCATGTAAATAAATTAATTTACACGTATTGGGATTTTTTTTAAGCGAAGACACGGAGCAGAATACATTTTGGCCGAAATTTATGACGAAATTTGATTTCTTCCAATTTTTTTACCGGACATGTTTAATAGCAAAAAAGTAAAAAATATTGTTTTTCTTTCAAAATTGTCGGTCTTTTTTTGTTTATAGCGCAAAAAATAAAAAATGCACAGGCGGTCAAATACCACCAAAAGAAAACTCCGTTTGTAGGAACATAAAAGGATATGGGTGCAGCGTTGCATGACCGCGCAATTATCAGTTAAAGTAGCGCAGCGCCGTATAGCGAAAAATGGCCGGGTCAGGAAGGGGGGGGGGAATTCTCTGGAGAGCGAGATCTGAACACAGCTGTATGTTGTGCTATGGGTCCATCCACAAGACTGGGCAAAGGTCTGTAACAGAAAATCTGCATTCATCGTCCTGTGTATGGACCGTATCTGACGTTGTACCATGTAAACGTTTTTGCTAAAGTATACTGTGTACAGTGTTCTGGATAAATGTATGCTATTGAGTCATAGAAAGCATGCTGGGCTATTATTGATACTGGCATCCTAGCAACAGAGGACCATAGGCTCCAGGAGACGCCTAGCTACTGAGGACGCTAGGTGGCAGAAGCTGTCTGTGCCCTAGCAACCCACGACACTAGCCAACAGGAGTCTCCTGAGTCCTACCACACTAGGATGCTACGTGGCACAAGCCACCTGCGTCCTAGCAACCAAAGACACTAGCTAACAGGAGTCTCCTGAGTCCTACCATTCTATGATGCTAGGTGGCAGAAGCTGTCTGTGTCCTAGCAACCCACGACACTAGCTAACAGGAGTCTCCTGAGTCCTACCATTCTATGATGCTAGGTGGCAGAAGCTGTCTGTGTCCTAGCAACCCACGACACTAGCCAACAGGAGTCTCCTGAGTCCTACCACACTAGGATGCTACGTGGCACAAGCCACCTGCGTCCTAGCAACCAAAGACACTAGCTAACAGGAGTCTCCTGAGTCCTGCCATTCTATGATGCTAGGTGGCAGAAGCTGTCTGTGTCCTAGCAACCCACGACACTAGCCAACAGGAGTCTCCTGAGTCCTACCATTCTTGGATGCTACGTGGCACAAGCCTCCTGCGTCCTAGCAACCCACGACACTAGCCAACAAGAGTCTCCTGAGTCCTACCATTCTAGGATGCTAGATGGCACAAGCCACCTGCATCCTAGCAACCAAAGATGCTGGGTGAGAGGAGCTACCTGTATCCTAGCAACCTAGGATGCTAGGCAGCAGAAGCCACCTGTATTCTAGCAACAGGGGGCTTGAGGCAACAGGAGCCTCCTGCATTCTAATTACTGAGGACACTAGGCTGCAGGAGCCATCTGCTTTCTAGCAACGCAGGACACTAGCCAACAGGAGTTGCCTAAGTCCTACCATCCTATAATGCAAGGTGAAAGAAGCCACCTGCGTCCTAGCAACTGAAGATTCTAGGTGGCAGGAGCTGCCTGCATCCTAGCAACCTAGAATGCTAGTCAGCAGATGCCACCTCTGTTCTAGCAACATAAGGCACCAGATAGCAGAAGCTGCCTGCACCCTAGCAACCTAGGACACACCAGCTGACAGCAGTTGCCTGTGTCCTAGCATCTTAGAATACTAAGTGGCAGGAACCTAAGACACTATGTTGCAGGAGATGCCTGCATCCTAGCAACCTATAATGCTAGACGACAGGCCAGCAATCTAGGATGCTTGGTAACAGATTTCACCTGCACCCTAGCAACTGAGGACAGTGATGCACTAGGGTTGGTGACACCTGGTGCAGTAAAACATGGTTTCACTCCCCCCCAATAATTTTAGAAATGCCCATTTATAATTGCCCCACAACCCCCCCCCCCCATTATAGTTACCTTAAATATCCTCCTCTGTTACATATACTCTCCGTACAATACCCCCCATTATAATTACCCTGCAACCTTCCTTCCCCCATTAAAAATACCCTGGACCACCCTCCCCTGTTATAACTACCCCACATTACAGTACTTTGCACCTCCCCACATACACACTTCATAGTTCTAATGACCCCACAATTCCCCCCCCCCCCCCCATTATAAATACCCAAGAATATTTCCCCTATTAAAATTACATACCCCCCTCATCATAAATCCCCCACTTCACTACTATTATTACCCCATGATACTCCCCTCTGCTCCATTACCTTAAAATTACCCTGTAATTCCTCCCCCACCCCATTATAATTACCCCACATTCCCCCAGCCTGTTATAATTGTCCCACAACCACCCCCCCATTATAATACCTCACATATCCTCCTCTGTTACATATAATTCCCCTGCAGCCCCCCCCCCTTCCCCTTCAATTATATTTACCCTTACAGCGCTACTAAACAACTGCCCAATACCAACACAACTGGGGAGCGCACGCCGCATGATGACGTCACTACGTCCAGGAGGAGTGAACTGGACTTGTTCTGCAATGGGGAGAGGGGAGGTGTATCGGACAGAGAACTGGCCATTCATGTCCTCCCTCCTCAGAGGTCACCAGCCCTCCTCTGGTGTTGTCACCTGATTCTAGTCATAGCCAGAAATATATCTACTTGATGGTGGCACCCCTCTGGTGGGTGTCACCCGGGTGCAGTCTGACCCCACCGCACCCCCAAAGTGATGCCACTGACTGAGGATGCTAGGCAGCAGAAGCCTTTCTTTAGAAAGCAGCCACAACCTGAGAAAAAAAGCCTGTCCCCTGAAAACATGCTGCAGAGAAGGACCCTTGCTTTTTTTCGTGTGGAAGCAGTGTTTTTTCTTCAGAGGACTGACCCCCCCATCCCCAAACAATTTACTACATTCATTCACTATATCCACTCTCCCCGAACCCCGCATTCACTATATCCGCTCTCCCCGGACCCCGCATTCACTATATCCGCTCTCCCCGGACCCCGCATTCACTATATCCGCTCTCCCCGGACCCTGCATTCACTATATCCGCTCTCCCCGAACCCCGCATTCACTATATCCGCTCTCCCCGAACCCCGCATTTACTATATCCGCTCTCCCCGGACCCCGCATTCACTATATCCGCTCTCCCCGGACCCCGCATTCACTATATCCGGTCTCCCCGGACCCTGCATTCACTATATCCACTCTCCCCGGACCCTGCATTCACTATATCCACTTTCCCCGGACCCCGCATTCACTATATCCGCTCTCCCCGGACCCCGCATTCACTATATCCGTTCTCCCCGGACCCTGCATTCACTATATCCACTCTCCCCGGACCCTGCATTCACTATATCCACTTCCCCGGACCCCGCATTCACTATATCCGCTCTCCCCGGACCCTGCATTCACTATATCCGGTCTCCCCGGACCCCGCATACACTATATCCGCTCTCCCCGGACCCCGCATTCACTATATCCGTTCTCCCCGGACCCTGCATTCACTATATCCACTCTCCCCGGACCCTGCATTCACTATATCCACTTTCCCCGGACCCCGCATTCACTATATCCGCTCTCCCCGGACCCTGCATTCACTATATCCGGTCTCCCCGGACCCCGCATTTACTATATCCACTTTCCCCGGACCCCGCATTCACTATATCCACTCTCCCCGGACCCTGCATTCACTATATCCGGTCTCCCCGGACCCTGCATTCACTATATCCACTCTCCCCGGACCCTGCATTCACTATATCCGCTCTCCCCGGACCCCGCATTCACTATATCCACTCTCCCCGGACCCCGCATTTACTATATCTGCTCTCCTCGGACCCTGCATTTACTATATCCGCTCTCCCCGGACCCTGCATTCACTATATACGCTGTGCCCGGACCCTGCATTCACTATATCCGCTCTCCCCGGACCCCGCATTCACTATATTCGCTCTCCCCGGACCCCGCATTCACTATATCCGCTCTTCCCGGACTCGGCATTCAATATATCCTGCATTCACTATATCCTGCATTCACTATATCCGCTCTCCCCGGACCCCGCACTCACTATATCCGCTCTCCCCGGACCCCGCATTCACTATATCCTCTCCCCGGACCCTGCATTCACTATATCCGCTCTTCCCGGACTCTGCATTCACTATATCCTCTCCCCGGACCTTGCATTCTCTATATCCGCTCTCCCCGGACCCGGCATTCACTATATCTGCTCTCCCCGGACCCCGCATTCACTATATCCGGTCTCCCCGGACCCCGCATTCACTATATCCGCTCTCCCCAGACCCTGCATTCACTATATCCGCTCTCTCCGGACCCCGCATTCACTATATCCGCTCTCCCTGGACCCTGCATTCACTATATCCGCTCTCCCTGGACCCTGCATTCACTATATCTGCTCTCCCCAGACCCTGCATTCACTATATCCGCTCTCCCCAGACCCCGCATTCACTATATCCGCTCTCCCTGGACCCTGCATTCACTATATCCGCTCTCCCTGGACCCTGCATTCACTATATCTGCTCTCCCCGGACCCTGCATTCACTATATCCGCTCTCCCTGGACCCCACATTCACTATATATGGTCTCCCCGGACCCCGCATTCACTATATCCGCTCTCCCCAGACCCCGCATTCACTATATCCGCTCTCCCTGGACCCTGCATTCACTATATCTGCTCTCCCCGGACCCTGCATTCACTATATCCGCTCTCCCTGGACCCCACATTCACTATATATGGTCTCCCCGGACCCCGCATTCACTATATCCGCTCTCCCCAGACCCCGCATTCACTATATCCGCTCTCCCTGGACCCTGCATTCACTATATCTGCTCTCCCCGGACCCTGCATTCACTATATCCGCTCTCCCTGGACCCCACATTCACTATATATGGTCTCCCCGGACCCCGCATTCACTATATCCGCTCTCCCCAGACCCCGCATTCACTATATCCGCTCTCCCTGGACCCTGCATTCACTATATCTGCTCTCCCCAGACCCTGCATTCACTATATCTGCTCTCCCCGGACCCCGCATTCACTATATCCGCTCTCCCACATTACACAGAACATGGAAATGCAATTATTTTGGTAAATATAAACTGCTAAATACCTTTTCTCATCAGCAGTATATGGCAGTCTTGTGACTTCTATCAGTGTCCGGCAGAGCACTGATTAAAGCTTGTATGAGGAGTTTTCTTTCTGCTCTAGAAGGATGCAGAAACACTGACCTCTGTCTGGACAGTGCTGATTGGCCCTGTGCTGATCACATGAACTCTTCCAAGAAAAAAAACGTTTGGAGGTCTTTAGCTATTGACTCTGCAGACAGTTGGTGACTTCTGCACACTGTGCGCTTCAGCATGCGCTGACCCCGCCCTGTCATGTGACGTGGCCTACCACTTGGTGGCTGAGTGGCTGTTGTTCCCAGTTGCTTCCACTTTGTTATAATCCCACTAACAGTTGAGCGTGGAATATTTAGTAGCCAGGAAATGTCACGGATGGACTTATTGCCCAGGTGGCCACCTATCACGGGACCACGCTTGGAGTCACTGAGCTCCTGAGAGCGACCCATTCTTTCACCAATGTTTGTAGAAGCCGTCTGCATGCCTAGGGGCTTGATTGTATACACCTGTGTCCATGGAGGGGATTGGAACACCTGGATCACATGATTGGGAGGAGGTGGCAATACTTTTGGCAATATAATATATATGGTATCTCTGCGATCGTCAAGAACAGCAAAATGTATTTTTTGGTGGTAGGCTATGGAAGGCAAGAAATATACAGCTACGTTAAAAAAAAACTTTTTTTTGTACTATCTTGGGCCAGATTTCCTTTGATAATAAAAAACAAAATCAGGAGATATCAATTACCATTTACCACCAAATAAAAGGCCAAGTTGTCCTGAAAAATAAACCCGGTATAATCCACCTGGATGCAATGATATATACAGTTTCACTAACACATGTCAAAGTTGCAAAATTGTACTTAGGCATTAGGATTTGTTTTACCCTCAGGCACGAAGGGGTTAAGGGCCCATTTCCATCTGCATATTTTAACGTGTTGATTAACCTCCCTGGCGGTATTCCAGAGTGTAGCTCGGGGTAAAGTTTCAGCACCACAAGCGGTAACCCTGAGCTACACTCGGGAACAGGGGCGGACTGACCATTTGGAAACTCGGGCACTGCCCAAGGGCCCAGGGTCAGTAGGGGGCCCCATGAGATGCCCCTGGTACCTTTTTCATAGGCTTTTTTGAGTTTGGGCAAGGACACAGGGGCCCCATGATCCCCTATTGCCCGGGGGCCCCATGAGTTGTCTGTCTGCCCCTGCTCGGGAATACACTGCAGCGTTGCTCCGGAATCCCTCGGTCACTTACCTTGTCCTGCGCTCCCGCGATGTCCCCCCTGCAGTGTCCCCGGCAATGTCCTCCGGCCAATGCCGGCATCTGTCTTCTGGGTTCCGTTCTCTGCGACGTCGGGACGTACGGGGGATGGAACTGGCGGGAAATTTGAAAATGACAAAAAGTGACATTCACTAAATCCACTAAAATCACATAGTATAACATTCCTGTTTCAAACCATTTCACATACATTTTGTCCCGAGCAGGGGCGGACTGACCATTTGGAAACTCGGGTTAGTAGGGGGCCCCATGAGATGCTCCTGATACCTTTTTCATAGGCTTTTTTGAGTTTGGGCAAGGACACAGGGGCCCCATGATCCCCTATTGACCGGGGGCCCCATGAGTTGTCAGTCCGCCCCTGGTCCCGAGTGCTTTGTCCGGCCCCTGCCTGCATTTTTACTGTTCTTTCTGCCTGGAAACTGAGAAACGTCCATGGCGTCCAAAAAGCGTCCCTTTAGGTCAGACGCGGTTTTAGACCGGCTAGAGAACAGCGATAGTAAATCAGAACCACTTGCAGAATTGAGTGATAATGATTGGTGGGGGAAATTCCTCATCAGACACTGAAAACGATTCTGCGACTGAGCTCAGCGATGTGCGAACTTGGCGCTCTATTTCACATTTCAGTGTTTTTGGTTTGATTATATTATTGAATTACATTTATTATTTTTTATGATTACCGTATTTTCCGGTACTTTTTTATCTGATGACCCCCTACTTTTCCTGCTAAAATGTAGTGTTTGGGCTATACTCGCCGTATAAGACAACCCCTCTTCCAATGCACACCAGTGGGAGGAATAGTGTCCCATCATTGGTATCAGTGGGAGGAATAGTGCCCCATCATTGGTATCAGTGGGAGGAATAGTGCCCCATCATTGGTATCAGTGGGAGGAATAGTGCCTCATCATTGGTATCAGTGGGAGGAATAGTGTCCCATCATTGGTATCAGTGGGAGGAATAGTGCCCCATCATTGGTGTCAGTGGGAGGAATAGTGCCCCATCATTGGTGTCAGTGGGAGGAATAGTGCCCCGTCATTGGTATCAGTGGGAGGAATAGTGCCCCATCATTGGTGTCAGTGGGAGGAATAGTGCCCCATCATTGGTATCAGTGGGAGGAATAGTGCCCCATCATTGGTATCAGTGGCAGGAATAGTGCCCCATCATTGGTGTCAGTGGGAGGAATAGTGCCCCAACATTGGTGTCAGTGGGAAGAATGGTGTCCCAACATTGGTGTCAGTGGGAGGAATGGTGTCCCATCATTCGTGTCAATGGGGGGTGGAATAGTGCCCCATCATTGGTGTCAGTGGGGGGTGGAATAGTGCCCCATCATTGGTGTCAGTGGGGGGGGGGAGGAATAGTGCCCCATCATTGGTGTCAGTGGGGGGGGAGGAATAGTGCCCCATCGTTGGTGTCAGTGGGGGGGAGGAATAGTGCCCCATTGTTGGTGTCAGTGGGAGGAATAGTGCCCCATCATTGGTGTCAGTGGGAGGAATAGTGCCCTATCATTGGTGTCAGTGGGAGGAATAGTGCCCCATCATTGGTGTCAGTGGGGGGGAGGAATAGTGCCCCATCATTGGTGTCAGTGGGGGGGAGGAATAGTGCTCCATCATTGGTGTCAGTGGGAGGAATAGTGCCCCATCATTGGTGTCAGTGGGAGGAATAGTGCTCCATCATTAGTATCAGTGACACCCATGATGGGGCACTATTCCTCCCACTGACACCAATTACACTTGCTGACCCCTGTTCTAGTATGGTGCTGCTGCAGCCAGCATATGTGGTTGCAGCAGCACCTCTACACGGCACACTTACCTTCCGCTCCTTCACTCGATTTTCGCGGGGCCGCTCGGCTCCGCCCCCTCACCGGTGATTGGCCGCCTGTGTGCCTTTCCTGAGCTACAGTTCTGGCGGCCAATCACCAGTGAGGAGGCAGAGCCGAGCAGCCGTGCGAACATCCAGTGGCCGAACTGAAGGAGCAGCTGCGCTTCCTGGACCGGATCGTCGTGGGACCGGAGCCAGGTAAGAAACAGCAGCCCCTGCCCACCCCTGTATTTAGTGTCCCTTCCGTTGTCAGTGTCAGTATGCCGTACACCGGCGTATAAGACGACCCCCGACTTTTGAGAAGATTTTCAAGGGGTAAAAAGTCGTCTTATACGCCGGAAAATACGGTATTTATTAAATTATAATTTATGATTTTGTGTTTCAAATTGTAACATACCCGGGATGTTTACTAGACTCTTGTTCGGACAGATTTCAGTGAGTTATTCCTAAGAATTACAGCCTACAATAAAAAAACAACATATTTCCATGCAAATAAATGTACCGCTTTGAGCCCAGAAGTATGGCTATAATCAGACCGCTAGGGAGGCTACGCACATTAGCCACATTAGTCATTGTACTGGAATAGTCGTAGATCACATCTGCTCATTGTTCATTTTTTGATTCATCAACGCCCTTTATAGGCCTATTAATGACAATGGCAGCACAAATAAACGTACCCAAGAAAGGCATGAATCCAGCCATGAAAGCCACAGGGCAGAGATGCTGACTAGTCAAACCACGAAGACCATTGGGAACCTCAGAATGGCTGCTTAGAAGTAAAAGTAATGCATGGGAATGAGCAGACCAGATCAGCGTGGGACAGATTCACGGAAATGCGTTCTATAAATTGATCTGTAAGGAGTTATAAGACGAATCACACAGGAGGGGCTCTTTACGAGTTTCAGGCCATCGTCTGCTATTCACTGAATTGGGCGAGTCTTTCGAAAATCACTCCAAGCAGCAGACTTATTTATTGATGCTATGTCAGGTAACAGACGAAATGCTGCCAGACCACTCACATGCAGTAAGAATGGAAACAATGGAAGGGGGGGGGGGGGGGGCAGTTTAGTGATCATAAACCATCATAAGCTGCATATTACAGAACGTGGAGACACCATCTTTTCTTTGATAAATGTTTCAAGGGGATAAAAGATGAATCAAAGGGTAAAATAAAAAGTCGTCTCATAAGAAACATTTTTTAGAAAAATGTTTCAATGTTTCCCATCAACCAATAAAATAATTAAGGTGGGAATACATTTCACAGAACTCACCTCTTCTCCGGCGAGGTAATGTCTGTGAGCTCCATTGCTGGCACCAATATCTGCACCTGGAGTTCTGCATCTTTGACCATCTTGATTGGCTGGAGCCACCTCAGTATACATTCTAATGGAGCTTGTGAACAGGAAGGATAATAATGACTCATTTCCCCTTTTGCAAAATGTCTTCCAAATGGAAACACTTACTGTATATATATACACACGGTATCTCCCAGAAGTGAGTCTGCCCCTCCCATCTTTGTAAATATTTGATTCTATCTTTTCATGTGACAACACTGAAGAAATGACACTTTGCTACAATGTGACGTAGTCAGTGTACAGCTTGTATAACATGTAAATTTGCTGTCCCCTCAAAATAACTCAACACACCTCCATTAATGTCTAAACCGCCGGCAACAAAAGTGAGTCCACATCTAAGTGACAAGGTCCAAATTGGGCCCAAAGTGCAATATTTTGTGTGGCCGCCATTATTTTCCAGCACTGCCTTCACCCTCTTGGGCATGGAGGTCACCAGAGCTTCACAGGGTGCCACTGGAGTCCTCTTCCACTCCTCCATGACGTCATCACGGAGCTGGTGGATGTTAGAGACCTTGCGCTCCTCCACCTTCCGTTTGAGGATGCCCCACAGATGCTCAATAGGGTTCAGGTCTGGAGACATGCTTGGCCAGTCCATCACCTTTACCATCAGCTTCTTTAGCAAGGCAGTGGTGGTCTTGGAGGTGTGTTTGGGGTCGTTATGTTGGAATACTGCCCTGCGGCCCAGTCTCTGAAGGGAGGGGATCATGCTCTGCTTCAGTATGTCACAGTACATGTTGGCATTCATGGTTCCCTCAATGAACTGTAGCCCCTTAGTGCCGGCAGCACTCATGCAGCCCCAGACCATGACACTCCCACCACCATGGGGCCCCAGACCATGACACCCCACCACCATGGGGCCCCAGACGATGACACTCCACCACCATGCCTGACTGTAGGCAAGACACACTTGTCTTTGTACTCCTCACCTGGTTGCCCCCACACACACTTGACACCATCTGAACCAAATCAGTTGATCTTGGTGTCATCAGACCACAGGACATGGTTCCAGTAATCCATGTCCTTAGTCTGCTTGTCTCCAGCAAACTGTTTGCGGTCTTTCTTGTGCATCATCTTTAGAAGAGGCTTCCTTCTGGGATGACAGCCATGCAGACCAATGTGATGCAGTGTGCAGCGTACGGTCTGAGCACTGACAGGCTGACCCCCCCATCCCTTCACCCTCTGCAGCAATGCTGGCAGCACTCATACGTCTATTTCCCAAAGACAACCTCTGGATATGACGCTGAGCACGTGCACTCAACTTCTTTGGTCGCCCATGGCGAGGCCTGTTCTGAGTGGAACCTGTCCTGTTACACCGCTGTATGGTTTTGGCCACCGTGCTGCAGCTCAGTTTCAGGGTCTTGGCAATCTACTTATAGCCTCGGCCATCTTTATGTAGAGTAAAAATTCTTTTTTTCAGATCCTCAGAGAATTCTTTGCCATGAGGTGCCATGTTGAACTTCTAGTGACCAGTATAGAGAGTGAGAGCGATAACACCAAATGTAACCCACCCGCTCCCCATTCACACCTGAGACCTTGTAACACTAACGAGTCACATGACACCGGGGAGGGAAAATGGCTAATTGGGCCAATTTGGACCTTGTCACTTAGGGGGGGGACTCACTTTTGTTGCCAGCGGTTTAGACATTAATGGCGGTGTGTTGAGTTATTTTGAGGGGACAGCAAAGTTACATGTTATACAAGCTGTACACTGACTACGTCACATTGTAGCAAAGTGTCATTTCTTCAGTGTTGTCACATGGAAAGAGAGAATCAAATATTTACAGGAATGTGAGGGGGAGGGGGGGCTCACTTCCGTGAGATACATATATATTTATATATATATATATATATATATATATATAAATACATCATTTTTTTTTGTGCAATGTACTTAGGTTAGTTTAGGGATCTCCAAACTGTGGTCCATGAGCTGGATGCCCCTTGGGGACCTTTTTGCTCCCACTCATGCAAGACACATACATACTATTCCACGCAATGTTACCAATACTGTGGCACTATTCCCTCCACTGACACCAATGATGGGGCACTATTCCCTCCACTGACACCAATGGTGGGGAATAATTCTTCCAACTGACAACAACAGTGAGCACTACTCCATTCACTTAGGCTAGGTTCACACCTAAGCGTGTTGTTGTGCGTTTTGTGTTAACATGATTTCCTATGGGTGAGGTTCTTTTTCAAACGGTGCAATTTTTTGAAAGGGTCATGGACTTTTTTAAATGTAAAAACGGTGAGTTTTGGTTCAATAGACTTTAATGGAGATGCTGAAGAAAAGCATGTGGTGCATTTTTGATGCGTTTTTGATGCACTTTGGTCAGTCCGCCCCTGGTATGAACCTAGCCTTACACCAACAAGGATGTCTAATTCCTCCCACTGACACCAATGATGGGACACTATTCCTCCCACTGACACCAATGGTGGGGCACTATTCCTCCCACTGATACCAATGATGAGGCAATATTCCTCCCACTGACACCAATGATGGGGCACTATTCCTCCCACTGATACCAATGATGGGGCACTATTCCTCCCACTGATACCAATGATGGGGCACTATTCCTCCCACTGACACCAATGATGGGACACTATTCCTCCCACTGACACCAAAGATTGGGGCACTATTCCTCCCACTGATACCAATGATGGGGCACTATTCCTCCTACTGACACTAATGGTGGGACACTATTCCTGCCACTGATACCAATGATGGGGCACTATTCCTGCCACTGATACCAATGATGGGGTACTATTCCTCCCACTGACACCAATGATGGGGCACTATTCCTCCCACTGATGTAAACGATGGAACACTACTCCTCCCACTGACACCAATGATGGGACACTATTCCTCCCACTGACACCAATGATGGGGCACTATTCCTCCCACTGATACCAATGATGGGGCACTATTCCTCCCACTGATACCAATGACGGGACACTACTCCTCCCGCTGATACCAATGATGGGGCACTACTCCTCCCACTGACACCAATGATAGGACACTATTCCTCCCACTGACACCAATGATGGAGCACTATTCCTCCCACTGACACCAATGATGGGGCACTATTCCTCCCACTGATACCAATGATGGGACACTATTCCTCCCACTGATACCAATGATGGGGCACTATTCCTCCCACTGACACCAATGATGGGGCACTATTCCTCCCACTGATACCAATGATGGGGCACTATTCCTCCCACTGACACCAATGATGGGGCACTATTCCTCCCACTGACACCAATGATGGGACACTATTCCTCCCATTGACACCAATGATGGGGCATTATTCCTCCCACTGATACCAATGATGGGGCACTATTCCTCCCACTGACACCAATGGTGGGGCACTATTCCTCCCACTGATACCAATGATGGGGCACTATTCCTCCCACTGACACCAATGATGGGGCACTATTCCCTCCACTGATACCAATGATTGGGCACTATTCCCCCCACTGACACCAATGATGGGGCACTATTCCTCCCACTGACACCAATGATGGGGCACTATTCCCTCCACTGATACCAATGATTGGGCACTATTCCCCCCCACTGACACCAATGACAGGGCAGTATTCCTCCCACTGACGCCAACAATGGGGTACTATATCTCCCACTAATACATTTATGGTACACTATTCCTCTCCCTACTGACCTCAGGAGTTATGTACTTATTTATTCCCTCTGACTATCAAGCCTGAAGCACTCCCACTGATACCAGGGCATTTTCTACTTCCACTGGCCACAGTCAGGCCCCCCTAAAGTCCGAAGGACGGTAAACTAGTCCTGTGTTTAGAAAGTTTGGAAACCCCTGGTTTGATGATTTTATGCAATAACAATTTCTTTTTTTGCCCGTGTAATAAAAAAAAAAAAGAGGTAAATTGGGGCCCTCCGGAATAGACGAAAGGTGCTTCCAGTGCAATCAGAAAGCCCATAAACCGCTGAAAAACAAACAAACTTCACCTTCTGTATTGATTCCAACACAATGGCCAAATACAACCAAAATTTCCTGATTTAAGAAAATGTTGTGGAAACTCCTATTTATACCGATCCCTAACTTTATCCTCATAACGCCGCGCCTCCCAGCCCTTATAGAGGTTTCTGATGCCCGGAGGTGGGGCGAGGTTTATGAACATGCCATGATTGGCTGTCACAGCGGTCACATGATCGTAAAGCTGCCGATCGCAAGCAGAGATCAGGAGCTTTGGGAGTGCTCAGGGCAGGGGCGGACTGACAACTCATGGGGCCCCCGGGCAATAGGGGATCATGGGGCCCCTGTGTCCTTGCCCAAACAAAAAAGCCTATGGAAAAGGTACCAGGGGCATCTCATGGGGCCTCCTACTGACCCCGGGCCCTCAGGAAGTGCCCGAGTTTCCAAATCCGTCCGCCCCTGGCTCAGGGCACAAGCTCTCGGCACAGCTCGGTTTACATTCTGGTATATATATGGCCTCTCGGCGTGAAGGCCCACCTGCCAAGAGGCCGCATTAATGCATACTGTTTGCGCGAAGAGGTTAACTCATTTCTTTTGATCGCATAATAGGGACACCTAGAGAGCTTTCTCCTTCCAAATTAATCCCTGGACAGGGGAAAAAACTTTTTTTTTTCACTGTATAGAAAAAAATTGGTGAATGAGGAAGAGGGAATAGATTTTAAACAGTTTATTTGATGGATTTTTTTTTTTTAAAAAAAAGAGTGCTTGCATTAGAGTTCCATGACTTTTGCTTGTAAAATGGTTTATTTCCAACCTCTGAAGAAGTGTGTGCGCACGAAACGCGTTAGGAGGAGCAAAGACGCCGTGACGTCACGCCGCCGGAGCCACGTGGAAGCCCGGCGGCCATCTTACTTTCTGGACGGTTAGTCCATGTCACGTTACCTGATGTTGCCTGTTTTTACTACTTCTGAGTTTGCAAATTCATTTTATTCATAAATTACTGGTATTACCTACTACACTTTAGGCCAGGGGCGGACTGACCATTTGGAAACTCGGGCACTGCCCCAGGGCCCGGGGTCAGTAGGGGGCCCCATGAGATGCCTCTGTTACCTTTTTCATAGGCTTTTTTCAGTTTGGGCAAGGACATAGGGGCCCCATGATCCCCTATTACCCCATGAGTTGTCAGTCCGCCCCTGCTATGGGCATTCTTTATGGTCTCCTGTGCGGAGCTATTTATTTGTAGAGTCCACCCGATCCAGCCATCCATAAGTATCCAGAGAAGGGAGTTCCTTAAAGCAGGCATCTACACCCGTCCATCCCTTAAAGGGATCTCTGGCCAGCTGGATCCTGTATTTTCCTGTGAGCTCCTGACAGCACCACCTTACCTAGAGGGAGGATTATCCTGGACCGGGATCATATCCAACTTCTAAAGGGGACCTCTACAGATTCATTTAATGCGTATATACATTACGCATCTGGTGAGTGCGTAATTTTACCACACTATTTGGAGCACCAATACTGGATTCTACTGCTATTTCGTACCCAGATCTGCACAGACTGTTATTTTATAATTTGATTGATTCTTTGCATATAATTTTAACTTATTTATATGTTTACGGGCATTATTTATATAGTCATGATTTTAGCACTGCACCTGTCAGACACCGCCCGGCAGAATCTCTAGTGATCCACAGAACGGGATTCCCCAGGACGCGGAGTCTAAGTCCCAGTCTGCCTTTTCACCAGAGCCCCTGATGGTGGGGATGGACTTAAACCAGGTCGCGACCCCTGAGTGCACCCAACTGTGGTAGAGGGGTCCCGCCGAGGGTACGTGCAGGGGGGGTGAGCCTGCTGTGAAGAGGCTGACAAGTCCAGGTCCCGAGCGGGGTGGATGGATGACAGTCAGGAATGAGCGTAGTCAGACTAGCCAGGTCGGTAACGGTGGAGGCAGGTAGGTACCAAGCAGTAGACAGAGAGCAGCCGGGTCACGAGCCAAGGTTCAGCAATGGGAGGTCCAATAGTAATATAACAACAGATAGTAAAAAGAAATATAAACGAGCGCACCTATAAAGAATAAATAGCAGCTGAACATAAGGTAACCAAACACCCTAAAGAACCAATATATCATAAAAATGCAGCGCTATGGGTAGATGAGGAACTGATACATATATCAATACAGTGAATAGAGGAATTAGTCCATGTAGCAGTTAATAATATAAATATAAATATAAAGTGACTTCAAGTGCTCTCCTTTAATTCGTATTCAGGCGTTGTGCGGAATGGTGCAGAAAAAATGCACACTCACCAGAACGCACAGATAAATGAGCGTTTGTTAAGCATATGTTCCCCTCTGGGTCTTTAGGAAAAGGTCTGTAGTGCGATAACCTCCCTCTAGGGTTCCTGGGTGCTCCTGTCTGCTCCCTCACAAGGTGGATTGCGGACTTCTCCTTACAGCACGCCCCTTGTCCAATGACTGGGTGAGTAGCTGAAAATTGATGCTCCCCAGGGGAGTCAAGACAAGGACATACCCATAGTGTAGTAGGTGGTAAAAGAATTTATTCGTATGTCAAACTACTCGATAGTATACAGCGGTATGTGAAAGCAAATTGTGGACTAACCGTCCAGGTTGAAAGATGGCCGCCGGAGCTCCACGATGCTCCGACGGCGTGACGTCACGGCGTTCTTGGCTCCTCCTACGCGTTTCGTGCACACGCACGTCGTCTGGGGGGAATTGCCCCCAGACGACGTGCGTGTGCACGAAACGCGTAGGAGGAGCCAAGAACGCCGTGACGTCACGCCGTCGGAGCATCGTGGAGCTCCGGCGGCCATCTTTCAACCTGGACGGTTAGTCCACAATTTGCTTTCACATACCGCTGTATACTATCGAGTAGTTTGACATACGAATAAATTCTTTTACCACCTACTACACTATGGGTATGTCCTTGTCTTGACTCCCCTGGGGAGCATCAATTTTCAGCTACTCACCCAGTCATTGGACAAGGGGCGTGCTGTAAGGAGAAGTCCGCAATCCACCTTGTGAGGGAGCAGACAGGAGCACCCAGGAACCCTAGAGGGAGGTTATCGCACTACAGACCTTTTCCTAAAGACCCAGAGGGGAACATATGCTTAACAAACGCTCATTTATCTGTGCGTTCTGGTGAGTGTGCATTTTTTCTGCACCATTCCGCACAACGCCTGAATACGAATTAAAGGAGAGCACTTGAAGTCACTTTATATTTATATTTATATTATTAACTGCTACATGGACTAATTCCTCTATTCACTGTATTGATATATGTATCAGTTCCTCATCTACCCATAGCGCTGCATTTTTATGATATATTAGTAATATAACAACAGGCAGGAGAGTAGTCAGGGACGAGCCGGGGGTCAGAGCAGGAGAAGGTCAACACAAATCAGGACAAGCAGGATCGGCAACAGGAACACATTTCAGAACACGGGTACAGGAACTAGACCTTGAGGCAACCTAGTCACCGTCTGGCAATTTAAATAGGGCGCCCTGCACCGTCATTGGTGCAATTGCCAACGCCGACGCCCAGGTCCTAGTGCCTGCACATTAGTGCACCTAGGCAATCTGTGCATGTGCAGACCTGTGCGCCGCTGCGAGACCCGCAGTCCCTGACAGCACCTATTTATTTAGCATTATTTCCTGAGGGTTTTATATTGGTTACCTTTGGTGCTTTAACTTCTTATTAGAGAGCACTCACTTTTCCTTTGTATTTTTATTGGCAACACAGTGGCTAAATGGTTAGCACTTCCGCCTGGCAGTACTCAAGTCATTGGTTTGAATCCCAGCCATGGCACCTCCTGCCTGGAGTTTGCATGTTCTCCCTGTGCCTGCTTGGGTTTTCTCTCACACTCCAAAGACATGCTGGTAGGTGAATTGGCTCCTGTCTACATTGGCCCTAGTATGTGTATGTATGAATGTGAGTTGGGGACCTTAGATTGTACTCCCCTTGAGGGTTGGGGACCTTAGATTGTACTCCCCTTTATGGTTAGGGACCTTAGATTGTACGCCCCTTCAGGGTTGGGGACCTTAGATTGTACGCCCCTTGAGGGTTAGGGACCTTAGATTGTACGCCCCTTGAGGGTTAGGGACCTTAGATTGTACGCCTCTTGAGGGTTAGGGACCTTAGATTGTACGACCCTTGAGGGTTGGTGACCTTAGATTGTACGCCCCTTGAGGGTTGGGGACCTTAGATTGTACGCCCCTTGAGGGTTAGGGACCTTAGATTGTACCCCCCCTTAAGGGTTAGGGACCTTAGATTGTACTCCCCTTGAGGGTTGGTGACCTTAGATTGTACCCCCCCTTGAGGGTTAGGGACCTTAGATTGTACTCCCCTTGAGGGTTGGTGACCTTAAATTGTATGCCCCTTGAGGGTTAGGGACCTTAGATTGTACGCCCCTTGAGGGTTAGGGACCTTAGATTGTATGCCCCTTGAGGGTTAGAGACCTTAGATTGTACGCCCCTTGAGGGTTAGGGACCTTAGATTGTACGCCCCTTGAGGGTTAGGGACCTTAGATTGTACGCTCGAGGGTTGGTGACCTTAGATTGTACGCCCCTTGAGGGTTAGGGACCTTAGATTGTACGCCCCTTGAGGGTTAGGGACTGATGTGAATGTACAATATATATGTAAAGTGCTGTGTAAATTGATGGCGCTATATAAGTACCTGAAATAAAAAATAAATAAATAGGGACACCTAGAGAGCTTTCTCCTTCCAAATTATCCCTGGACAGGGAAAAAAAAAAATGTTTTCACTGTATATAAAAAAATGCTGAATTAGGAAGGGGGAATAGATTTTAAACAGTTTATTTTGATGGATTTTTAAAAAAAAAAAATGAGTGCTTGCCTTACAGTTCCATGACTTTTGCTTGTAAAATGGTTTATTTCAGAAACTTGATCAACTGTTTCATGACACATAAAATGGCCCATCCTGGAGGAAGACCCAAGGGCGCTCAACTTTTTAACTCATCTCCAAGTGTAATAGATCACAGACGTGATTGCAGCAGTCTCGCGAGACGCCGCACTGGGAGGAGACTGATGATTGAGATATGCTTTGGCGCCGTATCTCCTCTATCATCTCCAGCTGCCGGACATATTGAAGAAGACATAAAAACGATAGCAAACTCAAGAGCTTCATCTCAATTATTAGCCAAGCCAAACAACAATTAAGGGCAATTCCCGCTTTGCTTTCTTTTACTTTTTTTTTTTCTTCTGTTGCACGCTGTAGGTTTTGCGATGCTGTCATGGCGCACGTGTGCAGGTTGTTGACCCGGCGTGCCCTTGGAGAAACAATTCCAAAAAAAAAAAAAAAAAAACCATGCGCTGGTCTCTGTGACTTCACTCCTCTCCGGTGCAGCCAAAAGTTTTTGTTGGGATTAGCATGGCGATTAGCAACAAATTCCCCAAGGCGCGTTGGGGCTCGGAGTAAATGATGTCATGTAGAAATTCCAAAATATTATCAAAGAGAACCCCGCAGAGGCTAACGCTGCAGCCCCCAGAAAACTCTGCAACACACATAATGCCAAGATGTACTTGACACCAGCGCTCGACATGAAATTCAAGCATGTAAGAATTAGCGCTCGAGGTCAATAGACAGATGACTGCGATATATATGTGTTTTTGGTTATGCTCTTTTTTAACATTTTCCTTTAAATGGAAACAGCCGGATGAGATGTTTGATGTGTGCAAAATGGAGCATGACATTACGACTTTCAAATAATGGGATACCAAGGCAAACAAATGTGTGGTCATTAGTATTTATTTAGGATTGAATGGCGGTCATTAGTATTCGATCGGAGTATAAACCATAACAAGATTATGCCTCTCTTTTTTTTGTGATGCTCATGTAGGTGGAATGACATTAACATATCATTATGTACTGAAAGAATAATGCCTGAAAACTGAGGATATTTAAAAAAAATAGATATTTTTATAGCTTTCCCCTTGTGGAAGCATCTTTGGTCTACTTTGGGCACCTGGAAACACATTGTGGGTGTTTTTTTTAGTATTAATAGTTCATTGGTCTCCAAACTGTAACCAATGGGCTGGGTGTGGCTCCTTTGCTTGCCTTTATTCGGCCTTGGGGCACTTTTTCTCCCTCTGACACCAATGATGGGGCACTATTCCATCCTCTGACACCAATGATGGGGCACTATTCCTCCCACTGACACCAATGATGGGGCACTATTCCTCCCACTGACACCAATGATGGGACACTATTCCTCCCACTGATACCAATGATGGGGCGCTATTCCATCCTTCGATACCAATGATGGGGCGCTATTCCATCCTTTGATACCAATGATGGGGCGCCATTCCTCCCATTGACACCAATGATGGGGCACTATTCCTTCCTCTGTTACCAATGATGGGGCACTATTCCTCCCATTGACATCAATGATGGGGCACTATTCCTCCCATTGACATCAATGATGGGGCACTATTCCTCCCATTGACATCAATGATGGGGCACTACTTCTCCCATTGACATCAATGATGGGGCACTATTCCTCCCACTGACACCAATGATGGGGCACTATTCCTCCCACTGACACCAATGATGGGGCACTATTCCTGCCACTAACACCAATGATGGAGCACTATTCCTCCCACTGACACCAATGATGGAGCACTATTCCTCCCACTAACACCAATGATGGAGCACTATTCCTCCCACTAACACCAATGATGGAGCACTATTCCTCCCACTAACACCAATGATGGAGCACTATTCCTCCCATTGACACCAATGATGGGGCACTATTCCTCCCATTGACATCAATGATGGGGCACTATTCCTGCCACTAACACCAATGATGGAGCACTATTCCTCCCATTGACACCAATGATGGGGCACTATTCCTCCCATTGACACCAATGATGGGGCACTATTCCATCCTCTGATACCAATGATGGGGCACTATTCCTCCCACTGACATAAATGATGGGGCACTATTCCTCCTATTGACACCAATGCTGGGGCACTATTCCTCCCACTGACACCAATGATGGGGCACTATTCCTCCCACTAATGCCAATGATGGGGCACTATTCCTCCCATTGACACCAATGATGGGGCACTATTCCTTCCTCTGTTACCAATGATGGGGCACTATTCCATCCTCTGATACCAATGATGGGGCACTATTCCTCCCATTGACACCAATGATGGGGCACTATTCCTCCCATTGACACCAATGATGGGGCACTATTCCTCCCATTGACACCAATGATGGGGCACTATTCCTCCTATTGACACCAATGATGAGACACTATTCCTCCCACTGACACCAATGATGGGGCACTATTCCTCCCACTGATACCAATGATGGGGCACTATACCTCCCACTGACACCAATGATGAGACACTATGCCATCCTCTGATACCAATGATGGGGCACTATTCCTCCCACTGATACCAATGATGGGGCACTATTCCATCCTTTGATACCAATGATGGGGCACTATTCCTCCCATTGTCGCCAATGATGGGGCACTATTCCTCCCACTGACACCAATGATGGAGAACTATTCCTCCCATTGACACCAATGATGGGGCACTATTCCTCATCATCTCACGCCTGGACTATTGCAATTCCCTTCTCACTGGCCTACCCAAACGAACGCTATCCCCACTCCAGTCGATCCTAAACTCAGCGGCTAGACTCATCCACCTCACCAACTGCTCCACATCTGCCTCCCCCCTCTGCCAATCCCTTCATTGGCTCCCGATTGCCCAGCGCATCAAATTCAAACTGATAACTCTGACCTACAAAGCCATTCACAATGCTGCCCCAAACTACATACTGTAACTGACCTGATACCCAAATACTACCCTACCCGTGCCCTCCGCTCCTCACAGGAACTCCTACTCTCTAGCTCCCTGGTCTCCTCCTCCCACGCCCGATTGCAGGACTTCTCCAGGACTTCCCCCATCCTCTGGAACTCCCTACCCCAATCCATCAGACTGTCACCTACCCTCCTCACCTTCAGGTGCACCCTGAAAACCCTCCTCTTCAGGGAAGCCTACCCCAACCTCACCTAACACCCGACCTCACCTAACAACTAACCTCCTCCACTCCTCCCACCACTCCATCCCCCACAGCCATCTCCTCCTGTACCACCTTCCCCTCCCTCCTAGATTGTAAGCTCCAAGGAGCAGGGCCCTCGAACCCCTCGTGTATTGTATTGTTACTGTCTTGTCTCATGTCTTGTCTCATGTTCTGTCCCCTTTGCTACTGTACAGTGAGACCAGACATTACTTATCTAGAACATATTTTACTGAGCAAAAGTACTTGTGCATACAGTTCTTTAGTTGTTTCCATAAGAACATAATATAGTCAACATACCTGGAAGTACCTCTTGAAGTAGTGTGCTCCCGATGCCTTATTATAGGTTGCCTATTGTATCAGGTACAGGGTACGTTGTGTGGCCAAACCTAGTGGACACCTGGCCATTATGGCTTTACTATATGACCAAACGTAGGTGGAAACCCATCCCAGTGACTGAATTCAACAGTTTACAGCGAAGGTTACTGTTAACACTACAGAATTTAAAGGAGAAGTACAGCCAAAGTTCTTTTGGCTGTACTTCTGTGGATCACAGGAGTGCAATTTGTTCTGCCCTCCTTTGACCTGTTCTCAGCTGACAGCGAGCTAAAGTCCACTGTTGGCTGACATCACTCAGCTGGTCCAGGCTGGGGAAACATCCCGACTTTAAAATTGGGATCCACCCCAGAGTCTGGAGCAGCACCTGGCTCAACCTCTCTATGATCCGCTGAGAGCCTGAGCCAGCCACTTACTCCCCTCCACAGTCCAGCACTCCAGCAAGTGCTTAAGGGGCAGAGCAGAAAGCGGTGATTGACAGTCACCCCTCTCTGCTCAGAGTGGCAGTGAGAACTCTGCGATCAGCGGTCATGTGATTGTTGAGTTCTTACACTTAGAGCCAGCAAGGGACAGATGCGGCAATGGACCAATTCTGCATCCACTTAGGTAAGTATAAATGGGGGGGGGGGAAGCCCTACTTCTCTTTTAAAGATTCTTTAGACAATTGTGTGATTCCTTGTATCAACGGTTTCAATAAAACCCAATTTAAAAAAAAGTACAAAAAAACATTTATAATTCATAAGAAATTTAAAAAAAAAATTAAAATGTATACTTTTTTCAGTGTAATAGCCCTCATGAAAGGGGTAGTGTTTGAACCCCAGAGACCTTTTTGCTCCCATGCATCACTAATTATTCAATAAAATGCTGTTTTGGGCTCCACTGTCATTGGTGTGGAGCCCTTATTTGTGTGGGAACTCTACTGCTATTGGTGTGTGGCCCTTACCCCAGGACTACCTTCTTTAGGGGGTGCTTTGGTATGTGGCCTCACCGGAGCAATTCAGCTTAAATAATGAGACGACCATTTGCAATACTGGATATTAAAAGGGTGGAGATGAATGTAACTGAGTTTCGTTGGCAGGACATATGCCCAACTGCTCCCAGGATTGAATGTTGATCCAAACCCTTTTGAGTCAATGAGAGTCCACTCTTTAAATTCAGTTCTGGACGTTTTCAAGACTGAAAGGTGAGATATTTCCAAGTAAAGCAGCTCTTTTACGTTGTAGTAATGCTGGCATCTTAGCAACCAATGACGCCGTGCATACTCCAGAAAGTTTTCATTGGCAGTAACATGTTTGGGATGGCTAACCATCCAAATAGTTTGGCTGTGTCAGGAACCATAAACCAGGCAGAGACAAAAAAGTGCAGTTAAAATCCCACCTTTAATGAAATAGCAAATATAACATAGATCAGGAACGTAGTCAAAACAGAAGCCAGGGTTTGGATGCCAGTGCGGGTAATCAGATGAGCCAGGGTCAGGAAACTGTAAGTCAGCGTAGTCAGGAACCAAAAATCAGGAACAGGAACTGGAAGAGAAGTCAGCCAGACCGAGTTGCACACAGGAACACAGGCAGGAACACACTGGAGATCGAAGACCACGCAAGGGCAAGGAGAAAATGAGCTAAGCTGCTAAACTAGCAAAAAGGGCTGGCTGTACCCACATGGAAGAAAAATATATTTTAAAAATATTCTTCCCAAATATATTGACATATATTTGAAATGCTACAATTTTGGCCGTATTCAATATATTTAAAAAAAAAAAAAAAAGTTTTTATACATATACAGGTGAAACTCGAAAAATGAGAATATGGTGCAAAAGTTCATTTATTTCAGTGCAGCAACTTAAAAGGTGAAACTAATATATGAGACTCATTACATGCAAAGCAAGATAGTTCAAGCCGTGATTTGTCATCATTGTGATGATTATGGCTTACAGCTCATGAAAACCCCAAATCCACAATCTCAGAAAATGAGAATATTCCATGCAATCAATAAAACAAGGATTGTACATAGAACAATATCGGACCTCTGAAGAGTAGAAGCATGCATATGTACTCAGTACTTGGTTTGGGCCCCTTTTGCAGCAATTACTGCCTCAATGCGGCGTGGCATGGAATCTATCAGCCTGTGGCACTGCTGAGGTGTTATGGAAGACCAGGATGCTTCAATAGCGGCCTTCAGCTCTTCTGCATTGTTCAGTCTCATGTCTCTCATCTTTCTCTTGGCAATGCCCCATAGATTCTCTATGGGGTTCAAGTCAGGCGAGTTTGCTGGGCAATCAAGCACAGTAATCCCACGGTCATTGAACCAGGTTTTGGTGCTTTTGGCAGTGTGGGCGGTGCCAAGTCCTGCTGGAAAATGAAGTCAGCATCCCCATAAAGCTCGTCTGCGGAAGGAAGCATGAAGTGCTCCAAAATCTCCTGGTAGACGGCTGCGTTGACCCTGGACTTAATGAAGCACAGTGGACCAACCCCAGCAGATGACATGGCTCCCCAAATCAACACAGACTGTGGAAACTTCACACTGGACTTCAAGAATCTTGCAGTGTGTGCCTCTCCATTCTTCCTCCATACTCGGGGTCCTTGGGCCTCTCCAGTCTTCCTCCATACTCGGGGTCCTTGTGCCTCTCCATTCCTCCTCCATACTCGGGGTCCTTGTGCCTCTCCATTCTTCCTCCATACTCAGGGTCCTTGGGCCTCTCCATTCTTCCTCCATACTCGGGGTCCTTGGGCCTCTCCATTCTTCCTCCATACTCGGGGTCCTTAAGCCTCTCCATTCTTCCTTCATACTCGGGGTCCTTGGGCCTCTCCATTCTTCCTCCATACTCGGGGTCCTTGGGCCTCTCCATTCTTCCTCCATACTCAGGGTCCTTGGGCCTCTCCATTCTTCCTCCATACTCGGGGTCCTTGTGCCTCTCCATTTTTCCTCCATAGTCGGGGTCCTTGTGCTTCTCCATTCTTCCTCCATACTCGGGGTCCTTGTGCCTCTCCATTCTTCCTCCATAGTCGGGGTCCTTGTGCCTCTCCATTCTTCCTCCATACTCGGGGTCCTTGTGCCTCTCCATTCTTCCTCCATACTCGGGGTCCTTGTGCCTCTCCATTCTTCCTCCATACTCGGGGTCCTTGGGCCTCTCCATTCTTCCTCCATACTTAGGGGTCCTTGGGCCTCTCCATTCTTCCTCCATACTCGGGGTCCTCGGTTTTCAAATGAGATGCAAAAGTTGCTCTCATCAGAAAAGAGGACTTTGGACCACTGAGCAACAGACCAGGTCTGTTTTTCTTTAGCCCAGGTAACACGCGTCTGACGTTGTTTGTTGTTCAGGAGCGGCTTGACAAGAGAAATACGACATTTGAAGCCCATGTCCAGGATCCGTCTGTGTGTGGTGGCTCTTGATGCACTGACTCCAGCCTCAGTCCACTCCTTGTGAAAGTCCCCAATACTTTTGAATGGCCTTTTCCTGACAATCCTCTCCAGGCTGCGGTCATCCCTGCTGCTTGTGCACCTTTTTCTTCCACACTTTTCCCTTCCACATAACTTTCTATTAATGTGCTTTGATACAGCACTTTGGGAACATCCAACTTCTTTTGCAATTCCCTTTTGAGGCTTTCCCTCCTTATGGAGGGTGTCAGTGATGGTGTCAGGTCAGCAGTCTTTCCCATGATTGTGATTCCTACTGAACCAGACTGAGAGACCATTTAAAGGCTCAGGAACCCTTTGCAGGTGTTATGCCTGAATGAGCTGATTAGAGTGGGACACTTTGAGCCGAGAATATTCCACCTTTTCACAATATTCTCATTTTCTGAGATTGTGGATTTGGGGTTTTCATGAGCTGTAAGCCATAATCATCACAATGATGACAAATCACGGCTTGAACTATCTTGCTTTGCATGGAATGAGTCTCATATATTAGTTGCTGTACTGAAATAAATGAACTTTTGCACCATATTCTCATTTTTCGAGTTTCACCTGTGTGTGTGTGTATATATATATATATATATATATATATATATATATATATATATATATATATATATATATATATCTACACACTGTATGTTGAAATGTGTTTTTTATATATTACCAAATATATGAAAAATATTTTTAAAAATAAATGTTCAAATATACTGTATGTCTTTAAAAATACATTTAATCTACATTTTTAGAATGATGTACAAATATATGTAAAAATGGCTTTTTATATGTTAAAAAAATCTGAAGAATATATCTTAAAAAAAAAATATTTAAAAAAAATATTTTTCATATATTTTGTAATATATAAAAAAATGCATTTCAAACGGGCGGACTGACCATTTGGAAACTCGGGCACTGCCCAAGGGCCCGGGGTCAGTAGGGGGCCCCATGAGATGCCCCTGGTACCTTTTTCATAGGCTTTTTTGAGTTTGGGCGAGGACACAGGGGCCCCATGATCCCCTATTGCCCGGGGGCCCCATGAGTTGTCCGTCCACCCCTGTCTGGAACCCAACACTTCTCTGCAGGTCTTGAGCAGCCATGTGTATATATTTTTTTTAAACCAAAGTGACCTCAGGCTCTTAATTGGAGCCATTACATTAAAAATATCTTTCCACATCAACAACGCTCTACAAATTTCAAGCCATGATCGGCGATAAAATGAATCTTTGCACGCCTGCCTTCATCTTTTACTACCTGTGTATCTAAACTGAAGAGGTTACAATAAATTATCTTTATTACCTGCGTATCGATGTAACCAATCCTTCCCCCCCCCCCCCCAAACCCCTCCATCCTGAGAACCCATGGTGCGAGCATCTGGAGATTATAGAGCACTTCAAAGACCCGAGGAGGACTGTGAATCAAATCCTGCAGGAAGCACAGGAGATGAAACTTTTATAAAACTTTACAGTTCTAATAAACTTCTCCCCACCGACTCGAAAGCACGAAAAAAATGACACTTTCTTCAAGCAGTGGTACGGAGAAAAAAAATCGGCATCTTTCGAGAAGACCGTGATATTTATGCAGGTCAACGCGCCATCGCATGCATTCAGAGGCGCCCCTAGGTTTGGTGTCACCCGGTGCGGTAACACTTGGTGACACCCCCGCCGACGATCCCCGCAGAATGGATCAGATCTGCGGACTGAGCATAATGGATCGAACTCCGATCCATTATGCTCCATCCGCAGATCCGATCCATCCTGTGGGGATCGTTGGCTTTCTTTACAACCAGGGGCGGACTGACCATTTGGAAACTCGGGCACTGCCCAAGGGCCCGGGGTCAGTAGGGGGCCCCATGAGATGCCCCTGGTACCTTTTTCATAGGCTTTTTTGAGTTTGGGCAAGGACACAGGGGCCCTATGATCCCCTATTGCCCGCGGGCCCCATGAGTTCTCAGTCCGCCCCTGTTTACAACTTACCTTTTCGTGGAGCGGGTCCGGTGTCACCCCGTATAGGTTGCATGCCGACGATCCCCGCAGGATGGATCGGATCTGCGGACTGAGCATAATGGATCGAACTACGATCCATTATGCTCAATCCGCAGATCCGATCCATCCTGTGGGGATCGTTGGGTTTCTATACAACTTACCTTTTCTTGGAGCGGGTCCGGTGTCACCCCGTATAGGTTGCATGCCGACGATCCTGCGGGGATCGTCGGCATGCAACCTATACGGGTGACACCGAACCCGCTTCAAGAAAAGGTAAGTTATCTGGCACTTTTCGGTTTATCGCGCGTCTGCCGCAATAGGAAGCCACGATGCACCGGAGAGCGCTCTCCCGCTCTTCGTGGGAACGACTCATGGCGATGATCAGTGACATAACGTGCGCACATGCGATGCTTATAGGAAGAGAATATGGAGGTGGTGGGGGGGCAGCATGTGTGTTTCTTGGATTAGTCACCAGCGGCTTCGGATTCCCACACATGCAGACGGCGTTGTGGGGTCTCTCGCAGTTCTCAGCCGTAGACGCTCTTGCCAAGATTAGAGCTTTCCTATTAGTTCAGGGCTATTATTACCCTCTTACTAAACGCTTCCTGTTGCTATTCCACCGGAGCTGACCCGCTCCAAGATAAGGGCGCTCCAAAGTTCACCTCGAAGGTCTGGAGGCGGCCGGCGGAGAAATGATCTGTAACTGGATCAGCTGATTTTTTTTTTTTTTTTCCGTTGCCTACTGCAAGGTGTGGCTGCGAAGGATATGTCAGAATACGAATCGAATGTCTGCGCAGCCGAGCATCTGTCATAACAAGTGTCTGAAATTAATTCAGAAGCCGGTCATAAATTTCCCCGTTCCGTATTATAACTGCCACCAACAGAGGTGAACTCCGTCCCTCCCTGGTCATATTAAACAGTCCCAGTCATCCCTCTAGATTACAGCCCATCATCGGGAATTTGTGTCGTATTTAACCCAAAAACAAGAATATGTTGGAGCTTCCCAATCCTTAAAGAGGAATTTTAGTTCCCCTGTAATGTTGGCCCCGAACTCCTCTCAGGAGCCACCGTCCCTAGAAACCCTGCATATGCACAGATGTGCCAAAGGGACCCGGTAGAGACTTGTGGCACATTGGAGAGTTTGTGCACATGTGCAGACACCGTACGGTCCAGGACCTCATACCTGCATCAACTTCACAGTTCCTAGGAAACCCTACACATGCATAGATGTGCCAATGGGACCCGGTAGAGACTTGTGGCACATTGGAGAGTTCATGCACATGTGCAGACAAAGTACGGTTCATGACCTTATACCTGCATCAACTTCACCATGCATAGGAAACCCCACACATGTGCAGGTGTGCCAAAGGGACCAGTAGAGACTCTGGGACCTCATACCTGCATCATCTTCACCATGCATAGGAAACCTCACACATGCACAGATGTGCCAAAGGGACCCGGTAGAGACTTGCGGCACATTGGGGAGTTCCTGTACATGTGCAGACACCCTAAGATTTGAGACCTCATACCTGCATCAACTTCACCATGCCTAGGAAACCCTACACATGCGCAAATGTGCCAAAGGGACCGGTAGAGACTCTGGGACCTCATACCTATATCAACTTCACCATGCCTAGGAAACCCTACACATGTGCAAATGTGCCAAAGGGACCCGGTAGAGACTTGCAGCACATTGGGGAGTTCCTGCACATGTGCTGACACCCTAAGATCTGGGACATCATACCTGCATCAACTTCACCATGCCTTGGAAACCCTACACATGCACAAATATACCAAAGAGACCTGGTAGAGACTTGCAGCACACTGGGGAGTTCCTGCACATGTGCAGACACCCTACGATCTAGGACCTCATACCTGCATCAACTTCACCATGCATAGGAAATCCCACACATGCGCAGATGTGCCAAAGGGACCAGTAGAGACTCTGGGACATTACACCTGCATCAACTTCACCATACATAGGAAACGCTACACATGCATAGATGTGCCAAAGGGACTGGGGAGAGACTTGTGGTACATTGGAGATTTCCTCCACATGTGCAGACACCCTAAAATCCAGGACCTCATACCTGCATCAACTTCACCATGCATAGGAAACCCTACACATGCGCAGATGGGCCAATGGGACCCGGTAGAGACTTGTGCCCCATTGGAAAGTTCCTGCACATGTGCAGACACCCTAAGATCCAGGACCTCATAATGCATCAACTTCACCATGCATTAGAAACCATACACATGCCGCAGATGTGCCAAAGGGACCTGGTAGAGGCTCTGGTACCTCATACCTGCATCAACTTCACCATGCCTAGGAAACCCTACACATGCGCAAATGTGCCAAAGGGACCCAGTAGAGACTATCCATCACTGGGTACAACTGACTGGCAAGACATCTCCCTACCCACCCAGGCAACCACCCACCTAAGACCAGTGACTGATCCAGTCAGTCCACCATAGTCTTCAGCACAAACAAGATACTTCCCTAAGAAAGGGGCAGAGCCTTCATGATTGGAAGGACTGAATTCCTATGAGTGAAAGGCGGGGGGGCCAGGGACAGTCTAGCTGGGGAGGAAAGAACTAGATATGACACCTGTGTGCTAGATGATGCTGGATGTCCTCCAGCCTAGGAGGCAGGCTCTATGTCAGGAGGCGGGCTCTATATGACTTGCTGCAGCTTCTAATGCAGATTGTGAGAAGCTCACAGTGTGCATTGAAATCAGAGTAAGTCATTTCAGTCCAGGAGAGGAGCCGGTACAACTGTGCAAGACTGAAGGGGAGGCTGGAGGTCAGATTTGGGTGTGTTACGAGGCAGTCAGGTTTTCGGTTCAGGAGGAGTTCAGGCTCTGTACGTCTCCTCCATCTGCTCTGTAAGAACAGAGGCACGCCGCGAAGCTGGCTTATTGGCACTTCTCATTGAACATGCTTTCCTTGGCTAACCGAAGCCGATATTTCCTGCTCCTAATATTAAAGCTCAAAGAGACGACCCAATTATGAAATAAACATAAAAAGGGCAAAAAAATAAGTATTTTGTAGCACCTGCAGACGTTATTGGATCAGACTAGTGCTGTGAAAGGCGAGAATCACGGCTTCTCCATGTAGGGAGTGTGAAGGGTTGGGTTGCAGGGAGAGGCGTAGGGCTGACATAAACTGACAGAGAATTAGAAAAAAGTCACCAATTAGTACAAAAGATAAAATAAAGATAATTAAAGTCACACAGACTCTACAATGAAGAAAAAAAATCAAAGTCCTCCACCAGGTCAAAGTACAGTGCAGGGGCGGACTGACCATTTTGAAACTCGGGCACTGCCCGAGGGCCCGGGGTCAGTAGGGGGCCCCATGAGATGCTCCTGGTACCTTTTTCATAGGCTTTTTTGAGTTTGGGCAAGGACACAGGGGCCCCATGATCCCCTATTGCCCGGGGGCCCCATGAGTTGTCAGTCCGCCCCTGGTAGAGTGACAAACAAAAGAAAAAGATCTTTAGGCTTGGTTTGCGCCTACAAGTGAGACCAAGCGTGCGGTTCCATGCATTTTCATCTCGTTTCCACGCTCCATGTATAGAGCAGCCCATTCATTTCAATGGACCGTCTTATGCGCAAGAATTGCAGAAAAGAAGTCCGCAATCTTATTCTTTCCCTTACTCTTCCCTTACTCTTCCTTTACTCTTCCCTTACTATTCCCTTACTCTTCCTTTTCTCTTCCCTCAGTCTTCCTTCACTCTTTCCCTTACTTTTCCCTTACTCTTCTCTCACTCTTTCCCTTACTCTTCCCTTACTCTTTCTGTGATGGGAGTCACTTTGGGTGGGGGGCCCATGGAACACAGCTCACTTTGGAGAGGTGGGGAGACCCCTGTCTCAGCTCCCCCTATCCCTCTTATGTGTAAGTCACCCTGCGCCTGTTAGGGGTACAGGGTGATCTGTCCTAATATTGTGTAGACATGTCTAGGCGGGGTGGGGGTTGTGGATTGTTTGGTGTTGTGTGGCTGCATCCCATTGTTCTATTGTTTATCTTGCTTGGGAGCAAACTATTATGGAATGTATGTGTTTATGTGTATTAGCTTAGTGTGGGGGGGGGGGGTCTCCAGCAGTCCTCCCTCCTGATGGGACTGTCTGCTGGTGTGAAGTTTGAATACCTGCGTGTCTCCTGTTACTAAATGTAGATTACCCCGCCCTGTGTCATTATGCAGGGAGGGGGGACTGTCCCCTGAGTGTATATATCTTGTATCTGTGTTAAAATAAACTAGTCTACCTCCTGGTTTACTTCAAGATTGGTGTCATCTAGTCTTGTATGGTCAGCTGTGGTGTCTGTTGTTGGTGTTCTGACGGGGAAGCGGTAGTCTAACGGAAGTACCCAAGCGCAGTCTGGGGTCAGTTCCATTACACTTTCCCTTACTCTTCCCTTACTCTTCCCTTACTCTTCCCTTACTTTTCGATCACTTTTCCCTTACTCTTCCCTTACTCTTCCCTTACTCTTCCCTTACTCTTTCCCTTACTCTTTCCCTTACTCTTTCCCTTACTCTTTCCCTTACTCTTCCAATACTCTTCCCTTACTCTTCCCTCACTCTTCCCTCACTCTTCCCTTACTCTTTCCCTTACTCTTTCCCTTACTCTTTCCCTTACTCTTCCAATACTCTTCCCTTACTCTTCCCTCACTCTTCCCTCACTCTTCCCCTTACTCTTTCCCTTACTCTTTCCCTTACTCTTCCCTTACTCTTCCCCTTCTCTTCCCTCACTCTTCCCTCACTCTTCCCTCACTTTTTACCTTACTCTTCCCTTACTAAAGAGTAAGGGAAGAGTGAGGGAAGAGTGAGGGAAGAGTAAGGGTATGAGTGAGGAAAGAGTGAGGGAAGAGTGAGGGATCAGCACGTTATATTGGGACTGTGATAGTGCGGCGTGCAATTTGACACTAACTGACACTTTGTGGGAGCTGACTAAATTACACTTACATCTCCAGCGACACTAATACAGTCTTCAGTGCTAATATTATATACCAGGCATCACTAAATCGGGGACCATGCTCTGAATACAGACCAAGTGACAGTCCTCTCCGGACCACGGCCACAGCACTTGGCAGCCTGAGAGGACTCCTTTCCTGCCGCCATGCTGCTGTTGTAGCACCCTCCTAGTTCAGCTAGGGGGAGCTAGATTCCAATGGTTCGTCAGGAGCTGGTTAGCAGACAAGGTGTAATAGCCAGAGGGGTCAAATTGTGGTCAGGGCTGAGAGATTCTGCAGGCCAGCCCCTCAGGAATTTCCCCCCTGCTCTGAGGCTTTCGGAGGAGGGCATTGGAGGCAGTGTGTGGATCTGAGCAGCTGATCTGAGGAGTGGCTGGCTCCCCAAAAGGAGGCTTGGCAAGGGGCTGGGACTCCCTTAAACATGTAGGAGCCTGCTTAGCAGTAGGAGCATGCTGGTGGGAGACTTGTAGAGAGTTGGAGGAGGATGTGAGACTGGATGGGAAGGCTGCCAGGAAGCCTAGCGGGATGGGGCCTGGCTGTGAGCCTGGACTTGGAAAGGAGGAAAACTCGGGACTCGCTGTCCCCCTGAGAGAGGACCACCTGTATGGCAGAGAAGGAGCAGCCCAGCTGATAGGCCTGGTAGCAGCAGCCAGGTGAGTACACCTGCACCCAATGGGGGGAGGGGGGGAAGAAGCACTCTGGTGGGAAACCAGATTAGCCCTCTTCTAGTGACTGTTCACCTCATTTAAAGGAATAGGAGCCAGATCCTCTGCTGAGGAAAACCTCCGACTTTTGATGAAGCTTTGGTCCAGAGAATGTAAAGTCAGATCCGAGTTGCACCTAAAGTTGCACCAAAAGTCAGACTGGACTTTGGAGACGTGCTAATTAGAGATGAGCGAATCGAACTTGGCGAAGTGGAATTCGTTTAGAATATTAGGAAAAATTCGATTCGCACCGAATCCGAAAATTAGCAAACTTTGGATGCACGAATCGAATTTTTCCCGATCGGCCGATTTTCATCCCTTCTACAGCCGGCAAAAAGTGTCCCTGCAGAGAGCTCCGCTATTTCTGACAGTTCTCTGACAGTTCCTTCACATTTACAGCGGTTGAAATATTGTATCTATTTGTTTCCATTTAGGATACAGATGTTTTTATTCGGAAACAAATAGATACAATGTTTCAACTGCTGTAAATGTGAAGGAACTGTCAGAGAACTGTCAGAAATAGCGGAGCTCTCTGCAGATACACTTTTTGCTGTACTGGAATTCTTCTTATTTTCATTCTTCTTCTTCTTCTTATTTTCATTCTTCTTCTCCTTCTTCTTCTCCTTCTTCTTTTCATTCTTCTTCTCCTTCTTCTTTTCATTCTTCTTCTTCTTCTTCTACTTCTTATTTTCATTCTTCTTCTTCTTATTTTCATTCTTCTTCTTCTTATTCTTCTTCTTCTTATTATTTTCATTCTTCTTATTATTATTATTTTCATTCTTTTTCTCCTTCTTCTTCTCCTTCTTTTCATTCTTCTTCTCCTTCTTCTTTTCATTCTTTTCATTCTTCTTCTCCTTCTTCTTTTCATTCTTCTTCTCCTTCTTCTTCTCCTTCTTCTTTTCATTCTTCTTCTCCTTCTTCTTCTCCTTCTTCTTTTCATTGTTCTTCTTCTTCTTATTTTCATTCTTCTTCTTATTATTATTTTCCTTCTTCTTCTTCTTCTTCTTCTTCTTCTTCTTCTTCTTCTTCTTCTCCTTCTTCTTATTTTCCTTCTTCTTCTTCTTCTTCTTCTTCTTCTCTTTCTTCTTATTTTCCTTCTTCTTCTTCTTATTTTCCTTCTTCTTATTTTCCTTCTTCTTCTTATTTTCCTTCTTCTTCTTTTTATTTTCCTTCTTCTTCTTCTTATTTTCCTTCTTCTTCTTCTTCTTATTTTCCTTCTTCTTCTTCTTCTTCTTCTTATTTTCCTTCTCCTTCTTCTTCTTCTTATTTTCCTTCTCCTTCTTCTTCTTCTTATTTTCCTTCTTCTTCTTCTTCTTCTACTTCATCTTCTTCTTCTTCTTCATCCTCATCTTCTTCTTCTTCTTCCTCATCCTCTTCTTCTTCTTCCTCATCCTCATCTTCTTCTTCTTCTTCTTCTTCTTCATCTTCTTCTTCTTCATCTTCTTCTTCTTCATCTTCATCATCTTCTTCTTCATCATCTTCTTCTTCATCATCTTCTTCTTCATCATCATCTTCTTCATCATCTTCTTCTTCTTCATTTTCTTCTTCTTCTTCATCTTCTTCTTCATCTTCTTCATCTTTTTCTTCTTCTTCATCTTCTTCTTCTTCTTCATCTTCTTCGTTGTGCCCCGTGACTGCCCACATGAGTGAAGTGTGCGGTGATTCTAAGATCAACGGCACTCATCTGCATGTCATACTGACTGACAGTATTATTTCTCTTCCCCAGCAGACTCCAAGGGCATTTAAATTCAAGGTACAGTGTTCTGCACTAATATAAAGGCTCTCTGAAGCCTAGAAACCCTTTTAATAAGTTAAATTCGCAGCGAATAAATTCGCATCGAATCGAATTTATTCCGCAAATTTGGCGAATCAGCCGAATCGAATTTTTGAATTTTTGAATAATTCGCTCATCTCTAGTGCTAATGTTAAAGGAGCCTAATGCTCGATTCCCACTGCCGTGACTTGGAGTCGGACTTGTGAGACCCCAAGTCGCATGACATGTGAAATCCCATGTTAGTCATTGAGAGCCGTCTTAATTAGCACTCTTGAAGTCGCTCTGACTTTAGAAAAGGTTCCTGTACTACTTCAAAGTGATGTCCATCCGCTTGTGCCCATAGACTTTAATAGAAGTCGCCTCCAAGTCAGATCCTCATCTATATTGAAGTGATTTGGATCCGACATTACAGGGAGATTATCTAGACAATGTTATGTGGCATGAAAGTCACTTATCAAAGTCATACTCCAGTTGCATTAAGTCGCCAGCAAGTAGCCTGGAAGTCACCTGGCAAAGTTGCACCGTAAGTCACGCAACTTTCAGGTCACAGTAGTGTGAGCAGTAGTGTGAGCCAAACCAAATCACACTGCCGTGACTTTGGGATCCGACTTGTGAGGGCCCAAGTTGCATGACATGTGAAATCCCATGTTAGTCAGCGCTCTCTTAATCAGCACTACTGAAGTCGACTTTAGAAAAGGTCCCTGTACTACTTCAAGGCGACTTCTATCCGACTTGTGCCCATAGACTTTAATAGAAGCCGCCTCCAAGTCGGATCCTCATCTATATTGATGTGATTTGGATCCAACATTACAGAGTGATTACCCAGGCAAAGTCGCATGGCATGAAAGTTGCTTATCAAAGTCATACTCCAGTTGCATTAAGTCGCCAGCAAGTAGCCAGGCAGTCACCTGGCAAAGTCACACCGTAAGTCATGTGATATGAAATCTCATGTTAGTCAATAAGTGCTCTCTTAATTAGCACTACTGAAGTCGATTTTGCAACTGGAGTACTACTTCGAGGTGACTTCTTGTGCCCATAGACTTTACCAGAAGTCGCCTCCAAGTCGGATCCTCATCTATATTGATGTGATTTGGATCCAACATTACAGGAAGATTACCCAGGCAAAGTCGCATGGCATGAAAGTCGCTTATCAAAGTAGTACTCCAGTTGCATTAAGTTGCCAGCAAATATCCAGGAAGTGGCCCTGGCAAAGTCACACCGCAAGTCACGCAACTTTCAGGTCAGAGTGAACCAAGCCAAATCACACTGCCGCGACTTGGGATCCGACTTGTGAGGCCCCAAGTCGCATGACATGTGAAATCCCATGTTAGTCAATAAGCACTCTTTTAATTAGCACTACTGAAGTCGATTTTAGAAAAGGTCCCTGGACTACTTCGAGGCGACTTCTATCCGACTTGTGCCCATAGACTTTAATGGAAGTCTCCTCCAAATCGGATCCTCATCTATATTGATGTGATTTGGATCCAATATTACAGGGAGATTACCCAGGCAAAGTCGCATGGCATGAAAGTTGCTTATCAAAGTCATACTCCAGTTGCATAAAGTAGCCAGGAAGTCGCCTGGCAAAGTCGCACCGTAAGTCACGCAACTTTCAGGTCAGAGTAGTGCGAGCCAAGCAGGGGTGGGCTGACAACTCATGGGGTTTCTGAGCAATAGAGGATCATGGGGCCCCTGTGTCCTTGCCCAAACTCAAAAAAGCCTATGAAAAAAGGTACCAGGGGCATCTCATGGGGCCCCCTACTGACCCCGGGCCCTCGGGCAGTGCCCGAGTTTCCAAATGGTCAGCCCGCCCCTGGAGCCAAGCCCAATCACACTGCCGCGACTTGGGATCTGACTTGTGAAGCCCCAAGTCGCATGACCTGTGAAATACCATGTAACGCTCTCTTAATTAGCACTACTGAAGTCGACTTTAGAAAAGGTCCCTGGACTACTTCAAGGCGACTTCTATCCGACTTGTGCCCATAGACTTTAATAGAAGTCAACTTCAAGTTGGATCCTCATCTATACTGATGTGATTTGGATCCGACATTACAGGAAAATTATCCAAGCATTCCCTGAAAGCCACTTCAAAGTTGCTTCAAAGTCACATCAAAGTAGTCTCCAGGTCACCAGGAAGTCGCCTGGCGAAGTCGCACTGTAAGTCGCACGACTTTCAAGTCGCAGTATTGTGAACCGAGACTAAAGTTACTTATTATTCTTTTTATTTTCCAGCGAAGTGATGATGTCATAGCCTTGTTATTTTTGCGACCACAAAGGTAAACATGCTGCAATCTCGGAGCTCAGAATACGTGGGAAGCCTGATACCCGGAGCGCTGGGAATATTGGAAATACTTTCTAGTTTACTGGACTCCGCCTTGGCTGCGTCGTACATTTCTGGGCACCACATCACAGGCACCAAATTATAGGACTGGAAAGAGTATAAAAAGAGCAAGAGAACTAATAGAGACGGCGAGGATTACAGCGAGGAGGAGCGCCGAGAAATCGCCTCTGTTTAGTCTGTGACGGAGGGACCTGGGAGGACGCGTACTGCCAGGGAGAAGACTATTCCAGGTCGGCTGGAGATGGCCCCATGAATGAGTGTATACATTGTATATGGCGAGTGTAGAGTGTATACATTGTATACAGAGAGTGTAGAGTGTATACATTGTATACAGAGAGTGTAGAGTGTATACATTGTATACGGAGAGTGTAGCGTGTATACATTGTATACGGCGAGTGTAGAGCGTATACATTGTATACGGAGAGTGTAGAGTGTATACTTTGTATACGGAGAGTGTAGAGTGTATACATTGTATACGGAGAGTGTAGAGCGTATACATTGTATATGGAGAGTGTAGAGTGTATACATTGTATAGGGAGAGTGTAGAGTGTATACATTGTATAGGGAGAGTGTAGAGTGTATACATTGTATAGGGAGAGTGTAGCGTGTATACATTGTATACGGCGAGTGTAGAGCGTATACATTGTATACGGAGAGTGTAGAGTGTATACTTTGTATACGGAGAGTGTAGAGTGTATACATTGTATACGGAGAGTGTAGAGCGTATACATTGTATATGGAGAGTGTAGAGTGTATACATTGTATACGGAGAGTGTAGAGCGTATACATTGTATATGGAGAGTGTAGAGTGTATACTTTGTATACGGAGAGTGTAGAGTGTATACATTGTATACGGAGAGTGTAGAGTGTATATATTGTATACGGAGAGTGTAGAGTGTATACATTGTATATGGACAGTGTAGAGTGTATACATTGTATACGGACAGTGTAGAGTGTATACATTGTATATGGACAGTGTAGAGTGTATACATTGTATACGGACAGTGTAGAGTGTATATATTGTATACGGAGAGTGTAGAGTGTATACATTGTATATGGACAGTGTAGAGTGTATACATTGTATACGGACAGTGTAGAGTGTATACACTGTATACGGAGAATGTAGGCACTGTCCACACCATAAAAACACAATGTAAAGGAAGGAAAAAAGGAAAGAAGTGAATTTAGGGAGGGGAACGAGGGAAGGAAATTTGAGAGAAAGGAAGGAAGGAAGAGGAATTTAGAGAGGGGAAAGAAGGAAGGAAAGGAGGGAGAGAAAGGAAATTAGAGAGAGGAAAGAAGGAAATTAGAGAGGAAGGAGACAAGGAAGGAAGGAAAGAAGGGGAAGGGGAAAGGAATTTAGAGAGGGGAAAGAAGGAAGGAAGGAAAGAGAGGGAGAGAAAGGAAATTAGAGAGAGGAAGGAAGGAAGGAAATTAGAGAGGAAGGAAGGAAGGAAGGAAGGAAGGAAGGAAGGAAGGAAGGAAGGAAGGAAGGAATTTAGAGAGGAAGGAAAGAAGGAAGGCAGGAAATTAGAGAGGAAGGAAGGAAGAAAATTAGAGCTGAAGGAAAGAATGAAGGAAGGTAGGAAGGGGAAGGGGAAGGGGAAGGGGAGGGAAGAGAAAGGAATTTAGAGAGGGGAAAGATGGAAGGAAGGAAAAAAGGAAGGAAGGGAAATGAGAGAGAGGTGAATGAGGTGAAGCTCTGCTGACTTCCATCATCCAATCACATGCAATGTTTATTTTCCTTGCACATGATTGGGTGTTCTTTGCAAAGTAAAGTTTCACCATATTAATTAAGGGACATTCACTTACAAAGTGAACGTCCTATTTTCCTTTAAGTAAATCAACCCCGTAGTGTATACGCAGTCACCCAAGCGGAGCATATACTGTATATAAAGAGATTATATTTAGTTTTCCAACACAGATAAGACAGTCAGACACAATATTCCATTCTATAAAATGTTCCTCACTGGAAGGTAATCCAACCTAATTCACTTAACCTCTTATTGTCTAATATTTCATAAATATATTTTTCACCTTGTCAAAACATGTAGCCTTGGATTCTTCCAGTAAGTTTATATTAGGATAAAGGATAATAGTTTGCAGATGTGAGCATATACCATAGTGGGCTGAAAGATTACTGTACCTGAAATATTAAATCTTTTATATGAACAAGCTGCTTAGGTTCTCTCTTCTCTTCTGCTAGAAAATAAATTCTATACAATATATATAAATATACACACACACTATGTTGCCAAAAGTATTGGTCGGCCGGCCTTCACACTCACATGAACCTTAATGGCCTCCCAGTCTTAGTCCGTAGGGTTCAATATTGAGTTGGCCCCGCCCTTTGCAGCTATAACAGCTTCAACTCTTCTGGGAAGGCCGTCAACAAGGTTTAGGAGGGTGTCTATGGGAAGGTTGGACCATTCTTCCAGAAGCACATTTGTCAGGTCAGGCACTGATGTCGGGGGAGGAGGCCTGGCTCGCAGTTTCCGCTCTAATTCATCATAAAGGTGTTCTATGGGGTTGAGGTCAGGACTCTGTGCAGGACAGTCAAGTTCCTCCACCCCAAACTGGCTCCTCCATGTCTTTATGGACCTTGCTTTGTGCACTGGTGTGCAGTCATGTTGGAACAGGAAGGAGCCATCCCCAAACTCCTCCCACAAAGTTGGGAGCATGAAATTGTCCAAAATGTCTAGGTTTGCTGATGCCTTAAGAGTTCCCTTCACGGGGGAACAACTGGGGGGCAACTAAGGGGCCAAGACCAACCCCTGAAAAAACAACCCCACACCATAATCCCCCCTCCAGCAAACTGTACACTTGGCACAATGCAGTCCAGCAAATACCATTCTCCTGACAACCGCCAAACCCAGACACATCCATTGGATTGCCAGACAGAGAAGAGCAATTGGTCATTCCAGAGAACACGTCTCCACTGCTCTAGAGTCCAGTGGCGGAGTGCTTTACACCATGCTTTGCATTGCACTTGGTGATGTAAGGCTTGGATGCAGCTGCTCGGCCATGGAAACCCATTCCATGAAGCTCTCTACGCACTGTTGTTGGGCTCATCTGAAGGCCACACCAAGTTTGGAGGTCTTTAGCTATTGACTCTGCAGACAGTTGGCGACTTCTGTGCACTGTGTGCTTCAGCATGCACTGACCCCGCTCTGTCATGTGACGTGGCCTACCACTTGGTGGCTGAGTGGCTGTTGTTCCCAGTTGCTTCCACTTTGTTATAATCCCACTAACAGTTGAGCGTGGAATATTTAGTAGCCAGGAAATGTCACGGATGGACTTATTGCCCAGGTGGCCACTTATCACGGGACCACGCTTGGAGTCACTGAGCTCCTGAGAGCGACCCATTCTTTCACAAATGTTTGTAGAAGCAGTCTGCATGCCTAGGGGCTTGATTGTATACACCTGTGTCCATGGAGGGGATTGCAACACCTGGATCCAATTATTTGGAGGGCTGGCCCAATACTTTTGGCAATATAGTATATATATATATATATATATATATATATATACTGCTCCAAAAAATTAAAGGTAGACTTTATAATCAGAGTCTAGCATCAAGCCCATGACACTCCTGGGATATTGATCTGGTCAGGTAAGTCGCAGGGATGTTGTTAATCAGTTTCAGCTGCTTTGGTGTTAATGAAATGAACAACGGGTGCACTAGATGGGCAACAGTGACACGACCCCCAAAACAGTAATCGGTTTACAGGTGGGGACCACTGACATTTTTTCCCTACTCATCGTTTCTGACTGTTTTTCATTACTTTTGCATTTTGCTGGGGTCAGTGTCACTACTGGTAGCATGAGGCCATACCTGGACCCTACAGAGGTTGCACAGGCAGTCCAACTCCTCCAGGATGGCACATCAATACATGCCATTGCCAGAAGGTTTGCTGTGTCTCCCAGCCCAGTCTCAAGAGCATGGAGGAGATTCCAGGAGACAGGCAGTTGCTCTAGGAGAGCTGGACAGGGCCATAGAAGATCCTTAACCCATCAGCAGGACCGGTATCTGCTCCTTTGTGCAAGGAGGAACAGGATGAGCACTGCCAGAGCCCTACAAAATGACCTCCAGCAGGCCACTGGTGTGAATGTCTCTTACCAAACAATCAGAAACAGACTTCATGAGGGGGGCCTGAGGGCCGACATCCTCTAGCGGGCCCTGTGCTCACTGCCCGGTACTATAGAGCTTTATTGGTATTTGCCACTGAACACCAGAATTGGCAGGTCCACCACTGGCACCCTGTGCTTTTCACAGATGAGAGCAGGTTCACCCTGAGCACATGTGACAGACGTGAAAGGGTCTGGAGAAGCCGTGGAGAACGTTCTGCTGCCTGTAACATGGTTCAGAATGACCGTTTTGGTGGTGGGTCAGTGATGGTCTGGGGAGGCATATCCATGGAGGGACGCACAGACCTCTACAGGCTAGACAATGGCACCCTGACTTCCATTAGGTATCGGGATGAGATCCTTGGACCCATTGTCAGACCCTACGCTGGTGCAGTGGGTCCTGGGTTCCTCCTGGTGCAGTGGGTCCTGGGTTCCTCCTGGTGCAGTGGGTCCTGGGTTCCTCCTGGTGCACGACAAAGCCCGGCCTCATGTGGGGAGAGTATGCAGGCAGTTCCTGGAGGATGAAGGAATTGATACCATTGAATGGGCCCCACACTCGCCTGACCTAAATCCAATAGAACACCTCTGGGATGTCATGTTTCGGTCCATCCAAAACTGCCAGGTTGCACCTCAGACTGTCCAGGAGCTCAGTGATGCCCTGGTCCAGATCTGGGAGGAAATCCCCCAGGACACCATCTGTCGTCTGATTAGGAGATGCCCTGCCATTGTCAGGCATGCATACAAGCACGTGGGGGCCATACAGACTACTGAGGACCATTCTGAGTTGCTGCAATGACATTTCAGCCAAATGGACTCGCCTGCTGCATCATTTCTTCACTTTGATTTTTGGGGTGTCTTTGAATTCAGTCCTCTGTAGGTCGATCATTTTCATTTCCATCAAACGATGGGACATCCTTACATTCCTCACACATCACCCCATCCATGTCAGTATAGAGATCCAGCAGGAGATTCCTCCCCATTGAGATCTGAAGGGTTTTCTGAGTCTTCCTTTCATTTTTTTTGAGCAGTGTATATACAGTGGGACAAAAAAGTATTTAGTCAGCCACCAATTGTGCAAGTTCTCCCACTTAAAAAGATGAGAGAGGCCTGTAATTGGCATCATAGGGAGACCTCAACTATGAGAGACAAAATGAGAAAACAAATCCAGACAATCACATTGGCTGATTTGGAAAGAATTTATTTGCAAATTATGGTGGAAAATAAGTATTTGGTCACCTACAAACAAGCAAGATTTCTGGCTCTCACAGACCTGTACCTTCTTCTTTAAGAGACTCCTCTGTCCTGCACTCATTACCTGTATCAATGGCACCTGTTTGAACTCATTATCAGTATAAAAGACACCTGTCCACAACCTCAAACAGTCACACTCCAAACTCCACTATGGTGAAGACCAAAGAGCTGTCGAAGGACACCAGAAACAAAATTGTAGGCTGGGAAGACTGAATCTGCAATAGGCAAGCAGCTTGGTGTAAACAAACCAACTGTGGGAGCAATAATTAGAAAATGGAAGACATACAAGACCACTGATAATCTCCCTCGATCTGGGGCTCCACGCAAGATCTCACCTGTGGGGTCAAAATGATCACAAGAACGGTGAACAAAAATCCCAGGACCACATGGGGGGACCTAGTGAATGACCTGCAGAGAGCTGGGACCAACGTAACAAAGGCTACCATCAGTAACACACTACGCCGCCAGGGACTCAGATCCTGCAGTTCCAGACGTGTCCCCCTGCTTTAGCCAGTACATGTCCGGGGCCCGTCTGAAGTTTGCTAGAGAGCATTTGGATGATCCAGAAGAGGATTGGGAGAATGTCATATGGTCAGATGAAACCAAAATAGAACTGTTTGGTAGAAACTCGTCGTGTTTGGAGGAGAGAGAATGCTGAGTTGCATCCAAAGAACACCATACCTACTGTGAAGCATGGGTGTGGCAACATCATGCTTTGGGGCTGTTTCTCTGCAAAGGGACAAGGACGACTGATCCATGTACAGGACAGAATGAATGGGGCCATGTATCGTGAGATTTTGAGTGCAAACCTCCTTCCATCAGCAAGGGCATTGAAGATGAAACGTGGCTGGGTCTTCCAACATGACAATGATCCCAAACATACCGCCCGGGCAACGAAGGAGTGGCTTCGTAAGAAGCATTTCAAGGTCCTGGAGTGGCCTAGCCAGTCTCCAGATCTCAGCCCCATAGAAAACCTTTGGAGGGAGTTGAAAGTCCGTGTTGCCCAGCAACAGCCCCAAAACATCACTGCTCTAGAGGAGATCTGCATGGAGGATGGGCCAACATACCAGCAACAGTGTGTGCCAACCTTCCAGGAAACGTCTGACCTCTGTCATTGCCAACAAAGGATATATAACAAAGTATTGAGATGAACTTTTCATATTGACCAATTACTTATTTTCCATCATAATTTGCAAATAAATTCTTTCCAGATCAGCCAATGTGATTGTCTGGATTTGTTTGCTCATTTTGTCTCTCATAGTTGAGGTCTACCTATGATGCCAATTACAGGCCTCTCTCATCTTTGTAAGTGGGAGAACTTGCACAATTGGTGGCGGACTAAATACTTTTTTGCCCCACTGTATATTACATGCATGTGTGTTAGATGGAAGGGTGGCCCTCATCTTGCAATATTTACTTCCCCTGATGTAAAAAGGGGAGTAAAATAGAAAAGAAGGAAGGAAAGGGTAAGGAATTTAGGAAGGAAATATTTCACCCTTACTACCAATAATCCCATTTAATATTTCTAAAAAACATACTTACTAGTTTACAGAGTCCAGCATTGCCTTCCTTACAGGGACATGTCTCTCTACACTGCTCTTCTCCAGAGCTGCCATCTTGAATTGAGATCCAACCTATGTGCAGACGTGCCACGGGGGTCTTTGCCAGGTCTACATGCAGAGATGGCAGATCCCGCAGTGTGTCTGAGCATACGTTGGAACTTATGAACTTGCATGAAAGCACCGCTGACCCTGCCAGTGAGCTGACAGAAAATCTATGGCCTTTCTGGGCATGCTCGGGATACCAAAAACTGCTTCCTAGAATGCGTGACATAGAAATGAGGACGTTCATGGGATCTTGTGCATGCAAAGAAACATGGCATAGGGCTTCCAAAAAGAGCTGGAGTATATCATCCTCACCTAGGCCAAGATTGATGTGGATATGAAAAAATGGTATTTACTTAAGGGGGAGGAGGCAGGAGAGAGGACAACGAGAAGAGAGGTGGAGGTCTGCTTCAATGTCCTGCAGAGTCATCACCAAAAGGGGCCTTGGGATACAAATGGGCTCACTCGTAGGATTGACCCCGAGGACTTCACTTGCATTCTCTTGCATTACAGAAGGAATGTAGGCCCAGACCTGGCTATTACAGCTTGATTGAAGAAAGAGTAGGACAGGTGGAGGTGGACCACAATGTCTTCTAGAAGCTCCTACAACCGATGGACTAGCAGTTGCTGGTTGGGTCTCGGCATCCAGAAGCACCACAGAGCTTCAATTTGATGGTCAGCCACCAACTAGGGTTCTGGTTAGACATGTGCAGAGTGAAAAAAAAATGTGTTTCGGAAGACAGTGATATTCTATTCTATTCTCCCAGCAACAATAGATCCCCTAGAAGCAACAAAATATCCCCCAGAAGCAACAGATCCCCCCAGAAATAATAGACAGTAGATCTCCCAGCAGCCAGCATCAATAGACCCTCCAGCAGCCAGCAACAAACAGACTGCTCAACAGTAGATCTCTCCCAGAAACAATTGTGCCCCTAGTGACATAAGACAACAAAAGACCTCCTCAGCAACAATAGATCTCCAGAGCCACCATAGATCTCCCAGAAGCCAGCATCAATAGTTCAAAGCTTGTAGTTTCATGCCTTTCTCCCTATAGTTTTAGACAAAATAGGGCCGGGGGTGTAAAATAAGCCTTACCATTGGTTTCAGTAAAAGTAAAATAAGCCCAAACAATGGTGTCAGTAAAAAAAGTCCCATTGTCGGTGTCGGTGTAAGTTAACTAAGCACAGTCATTGGTGTCAGTGAATGTAAAGTAAGCCCCATTGTTGGTGTCAGTGAAAGTAAAATAAGCTTTACCATTGGTGTCAGTGGAAGTAAAATCAGCCCCCTCACTGGTATCAGTAAAAATAAATAAGCCACATTGCTGCTATCAGTGAAAGTAATATAAGCCTCATCGTTGGTGTCAGTGAAAGTAAAGTAAGCCTCATCGTTGGTGTCATTGAAAGTAAAATAAGTTTTATCATTGGTGTCAGTGGAAGTAAAATCAGCCTCACCGTTGGTGTCAGTGATAGTAAAGTAAGCCACATCATTGGTGTCAGTGAAAGTAAAATAAACCCCATCATTGGTGTCAGTGAAAGTAAAATAAGCCCCATCATTGGTGTCAGTGAAAGTAAAATAAGCCCCATCATTGGTGTCAGTGGAAGTAAAATAAGCCCCATCATTGGTGTCAGTGGAAGTAAAATAAGCCTCATCATTGGTGTCAGTGGAAGTTAAATAAGCCCCATTGTTAGTGTCAGTGGCAGTTAACTAAGACAGTTGGGGGTTTACTTACTAAAGCTGGAGAGTCCAAAATCAGACTCCCTTCTGCATAGAAACCAATCAGCTTCTAACCTCAGCTTGTTCAATGAAGCTTTGGCAATGAAACCTGGAAGCTGATTGGTTTCTATGCAGAAGGGAGTCTGATTTTGGACTCTCCAGCTTTAGTAAATAAACCCCTTGGTGTCAGTGAAAGTAAAGTGCCATTGTTGACACCAAGATGGGAGTGGGTGGCTGCTCTGTCTTACACATGGTCACCCCAGTGAATGTGTGTTGGTCCCTGGGACATATCCCCATCCAGGTCCAGGGTGGACCAGCAGTGTGTTGGCTGCCCTTTTCCTGCAACCATCTGTATTCAGCTATTAGTTCTATGTTGGTGTTGAGCTATTGTACACGGCTTACATCTGCTTCATAACCTGAAGGAGTCTTTCCGAAACGCGTCGGCTTTTGTCCTGGTGTCTCTGCTATAATGTAAGCCATGATAGGCATGCTCCAATGTTTGATATTCTACGGACACATGGGGGGTTTTAATACTTTCTATGGGGGGTTTGAATACTTTTTAGCCGAGTTTATGTAATAACATTGATACAGTATTTTGTGTATGTCATTGCATACTCTGTGGATTTTTTTGCAATAAATTTGGCATAAGGGTGGGGGGGAGGGGATTAGTGCTGGGAAAAAGAACGTGGGTATGTGCTAGGAGTAAAAGGAGGTTTGGGGGGAGGGGGGATTTGTACTAAAAGGGGGGGGGTTGGGAAAGGTAGTAGAATCTTATGCTAGGAAGAGTAATTTGGAGGGGTTTTAGCCAGAGGAGGAATTTGGGAGTATTTGTCTTAGATGGGGGGTTTGAAGGAAGAGGATTGGTGCTGTGAGGGGGGATTTGTGCTAGGAGGGGGGGGGATTGGGGGGTATGCTAAAAGAGGGGATTAGGGAAGTTTGTACTAGGAAGGGGGACGGGGGGGAATTTGTGCTAGGAGAGGGGATGGGGGGAGGAGGGGTTGTGCTAGGAAGGAGGATTGGGAGGGGGGTTTATGTAGGAGGGATTGGGGGGGGGGGTTGTGCTAGGAGAGGGGAATTGGGGGGATTTGTGGTAGGAGAGGGATTGGGGGAGAATTTGTGGTAGGAAAGGGGGATTGGGGGGTGATTTGTGGTAGGAGAGGAAATGGGGGAAAATTTTTAGTAGGAGAAGGGAATTGGGGGGGGGGGGGGGTTGTGGTAGGAGAGAAAATGGGGAGAATTTGTGGTAGGAGAGGGGGATTTGGGGGGGGGATTTGTGGTAGGAGAGGGGGATTTGGGGGGATTTGTGGTAGGAGAGGGGAATTGGGGGGGTTGTGGTAGGAGTGGGAATGGGGGAGAATTTGTGGTAGGAGAGGGGAATTGGGGGGGTTGTGGTAGGAGTGGGAATGGGGGAGAATTTGTGGTAGGAGTGGGATTGGGGGGGGGGGTTGTGGTAGGAGTGGGAATGGGGGAGAATTTGTGGTAGGAGAGGGGGATGGGGGGGTTTTAGTAGGAGAGGGAATGGGGGAGAATTTGTGGTAGGAGGGGGAATGGGGTAGAATTTGTGGTCAAAGAGGGGGATTGGGGGGTGGGTTGTGCTAGAAGAGGGATGGAGGGATTGAAGGAAGAGGATTGGTGCTGTGAGGGGGGATTTGTGCTAGGAGGGGGGTATGCTAGGAGAGGGGATTAGGGCAGTTTGTACTAGGAAGGAGGACAGGGAGGAATTTGTGCTAGGAGAGGGGATGGGGGGTGGGGGTTGTGCTAGGAAGGAGGATTGGGAGGGGGGGGTTTATGTAGGAGGGATTGGGGGGTTGTGCTAGGAGAGGGGAATTGGGGGGGATTGGTGGTAGGAGAGAGATTGGGGGAGAATTTGTAGCAGGAGAGGGGAACTGGGGGGGGGGGGGTTGTGGTAGGAGTGGGAATGGGGGAGAATTTGTAGTAGGAGAGGGGGATTGGGCATGGTTTTGTGGTAGGAAAGGGGGATGGGGGGGATTTGTGGTAGGAGAGGGAATGGGGGAGAATTTGTGGTAGGAGAGGGGAATTGGGAAGGGAGGTTGTGGTAGGAGTGGGAATGGGGGAGAATTTGTGGTAGGAGTGGGAATGGGGGAGAATTTGTGGTAGGAGTGGGGGATTGGGAGGGGGGATTTATGGTAGCAAAGGGAATGGGGGAGAATTTGTGGTAGGAGAGGGGGATTGGGCATGGTTTTGTGGTAGGAGAGGGATTGGGGGAGAACTTGTGTTAGGAGAGGGGAATTGCGGAAGGGGGGGATTTGTGGTAGGAGAGGAAATGGGGGAGAATTTGTGGTAGGAAAGGGGGATGGGGGGGGATTTGTGGTAGGAGAGGGAATGGGGGATAATTTGTGGTAGGAGAGGGAATGGGGGATAATTTGTGGTAGGAAAGAAGGATTGTGGTGGGGATTTGTGGTAGGAGAGGGAAATTGGGGGGGGGGGGGTTGTGGTAGGAGAGGGAATGGGGGAGAATTTGTGGTAGGAGTAGGGGATTGGGAGGGGGAATTTGTGGTAGGAGAGGGAATGGAGGAGAATTTGTGGTAGGAGAGGGGGATTGGGCATGGATTTGTGGTAGGAGAGGGGGATTGGGCATGGTTTTGTGGTAGGAGAGGGGAATTGCGGGGGGGGGGGTATTTGTGGTAGGAGAGGGAATGGGGGAGAATTTGTGGTAGGAGTAGGGGATTGGGAGGGGGGATTTGTGGTAGGAGAGGGAATGGAGGAGAATTTGTGGTAGGAGAGGGGGATTGGGCATGGATTTGTGGTAGGAGAGGGATTGGGGGAGAATTTGTGTTAGGAGAGGGGAATTGCGGGGGGGGGGGGTATTTGTGGTAGGAGAGGGAATGGGGGAGAATTTGTGGTAGGAGTAGGGGATTGGGAGGGGGGATTTGTGGTAGGAGAGGGAATGGGGGAGAATTTGTGGTAGGAGTAGGGGGTTTGGGAGGGGGGATTTGTGGTAGGAGAGGGAATGGAGGAGAATTTGTGGTAGGAGAGGGGGATTGGGCATGGATTTGTGGTAGGAGAGGGGGATTGGGCATGGTTTTGTGGTAGGAGAGGGATTGGGGGAGAATTTGTGTTAGGAGAGGGGAATTGCGGGGGGGGGGGGGGGGTATTTGTGGTAGGAGAGGGAATGGGGGAGAATTTGTGGTAGGAGAGGGGGATTGGGCATGGATTTGTGGTAGGAGAGTGAATGGGGGATAATTTGTGGTAGGAAAGGGGAATTGCGGGGGGGGATTGACGGGGTGGTTGGGAGGTGCTGGGGGGGATTTATGCTAGGAGGGGGGATTTGGAGGAGAGAATTTGTGCTATGGTGGAAAATTTGAGGGTAAAGAGGATGTGTGCGGGGGGGGGGGGGGGTGAAGTAGATCTACTGGTAAAGTTTTATTTATTTTTTTTTGGGGGGGGGGTGCAAGTAGCTGGCCTTGCCTGGGGCACAAAATAGTCTAACTCCGGCCCTGGCTGTGACTGTCCTGGGACATTAGAGTGTAAGCTCCTTTGGTGCAGAGAATGGTGTGAAAGGTTTAATGTCCTGTGTAAAAGTCAGAGTTGTAATAATTGTAATTATAATATTAATAATAAACATTCGACTATAAGTAAATGATGGAGGCAGCACAGCGGCTAAATGGTTCTCACTCCCTCCTGGCAGTACTCAGGTCGTTGGTTCGAATCGAAGAACTGGGCATTCTGATGGATCCGCCTCCATCCAACCCAAACACAGGAATCATCTTATTTCACTTTTTATGCCTTCCTGTATGTATTACAATAGGTTTCCATTAGGACAGCACAGTGGCTAAATGGTTAGCACTTCCCCCTGGCAGTACTGGGGTTGTTGGTTCAAATCCCAACCACGGCATCACCTGCCTGGAGTTTGCATGTTCTCCCTGTGACTGCGTGGGTTTCCTCTGGGTACTCCGGTTTTCTCCCACAATCCAAAGACATGCTGGTAGGTGAATCGGCTCCTGTCTAAATTGTCCCTAGCATGTGTATGTGTGAATGTAACTTAGGGACCTTCGATTGTGCGCTCCTCGGGGGCGGGGACTGATGTGAATGTACAATATATATGTAAATTGATGGCGCTATATAAGTTCCTGTATATATAATTGGATGTTTATCTTAAGCGCTTTCATAGAAGTATTGGAAGTTGTTGACATTGTTGGTCTGGGCCGTTTTTTTCTCCAGCCTGAACCCTTTCATCTAATAATGTCTTTGAACAGCGGTCTTCATTATTTCGGAGACATTGATGGATGGACCCCGCTGCTACATTCGCAGGTATTATTTTCCTGCGCTCTGGATTTGTTCCAGATGTGACGGTGATTAAAGTTTGTTCTGAAGATAAGGACATCGCTAGGGGTTAATGCGTCTTACCGCAGGACCTTCATCATTTCATTGGGAAATGAATAACATGTGGATATTACTTTTCTTTTTTTCTTTTTTTGTGGATATTGCTTTTAATAAAAAATAGAGGGGCCACAACATTAGGTTTTTAATTAAGAAGTTAATTGAAAATGGATTGTTATTGATTGTAGCAAATGAAATACCATCATCTAGACTGATGAGTGGGATGTGGCAGCATGTAGTTCACTCATAAAGACATACGAATGGGAACACCTGACTACGACACCAAGCCAAGTATACAGGCAACCGCCCAAATACAAACTTACTGACACAAATGATTCGGTGTTTCTATTTTCTTTTTTATCCTTTAGAACAGTAGTCTCCGAACTGCGGCCCCTAGGCCAGATGTGGCCCTTTGTTTGCATGCCGTGGGGCACTATACCTTCCACTGATACAAGGCACTATTCCTCCCACTGATACCAATGATGGGGCACTATTCCTCCCACTGATACCAATGATGGGGCACTATTCCTCCCACTGACACCAATGACGGGGCACTATTCCTGCCACTGACACCAATGACGGGGCACTATTCCTCCCACTGACACCAATGATGGGGCACTATTCCTCCCACTGACACCAATGATGGGGCACTATTCCTTCCACTGACACCAATGATGGGGCACTATTCCTCCCACTGACACCAATGATGGGGCACTATTCCTCCCACTAACACCAATGAAGGGGTACTATTCCTCCCACTGACACCAATGATGGGGCACTATTCCTTCCACTAACACCAATGATGGGGTACTATTCCTCCCACTGACACTGATGATGGGGCACCATTGCTTCCACTGACACCAAAGATGGGACACCATTGCTTCCACTAACATAAAGAGTGGGACACTGATCCCTCCACTGACACCAATGATGGGGCACTATTCCTGCCACTGACACCGAAGATGGGGCATTATTCCTGCCACTGACACCGAAGATGGGGCATTATTCCTGCCACTGACACCGAAGATGGGGCATTATTCCTGCCACTGACACCAATGATGGGATACTTTTCCTCCCACTGACACCGATGATGGGGCACCATTGCTCCCACTGACACTAAAGATGGGACACCATTGCTCCCACTGACACCAAGAGTGGGACACTACTCACCCCCACTGACACCAATAATGGGGCACTATTACTCCCACTGACACCAATGATAGGGTACTATTTCTCCCACTGACAACAATGATGGGACAGCATTGCTTTCACTGACACCAAAGATGGGACACCATGCCTTTATCTGGCCCTTGGGGGACTATTCCTTCCACTAACACAAGGCAGTATTCCTACCACTGACACCAATGATGAGCCACCATTCCTTCCACTAACACCAAGAGTGGGACACTATTCCTCCCACTGACACCAATGATAGGGCACTATTCCTCCCACTGATACCAATGATGGGGCACTATTCCTCCCACTGATACCAATGATGGGGCACTATTCCTCCCACTGACACCGATGATGGGGTACCATGCCTTTATCTGGCCCTTGGGGAACTATTCCTCCCACTGATACAAGGCACTGTTCCTACAACTGACACCAATGATTGGACATCATTCCTTGCCCTAAAGCCAATAGTGGGACACTGTTCCTCCCACAGACAATGATGATGGGGCACTATTCCTCCTACTAACACCGAGAGTGGGACACTGTTCCTCCCACTGACACCAATGTTGGGGCACTATTCCTCCCACTGACACCAATGATGGGTCACTATTCCTCCCACTGACACCAATGATGGGGCACTATTCCTCCCACTGATACCAATGATGGGGCACTATTCCTCCACTGACACCAGTGATGGAGCACTATTCCTCCCACTGATACCAATGATGGGGCACTATTCCTCCACTGACACCAGTGATGGAGCACTATTCCTCCCACTGATACCAATGTTGGGGCACTATTCCTCCCACTGACACCAATGGTGGGTCACTATTCCTCCCACTGACACCAATGTTGGGGCACTATTCCTCCCACTGACAGCAATGATGGGGCACCATGCCTTTATCTGGCTCTTGGGGAGCTATTCCTTCCACCGATACAAGAAACTATTCCTACCACTGACACCAATGATGAGATACCATTCCTTCCACTAACACCAAGAGTGGGACACTGTTCCTCCCACTGACACCAATGATGGGGCACTATTCCTCCCACTGACACCAATGATGGGGCACTATTCCTCCCACTGACAGCAATGATGGGACACCATACCTTTATCTGGCCCTTGGGGAACTGTTCCTCCCACTGATACAAGTCACTATTCCTCCCACTGACACCGATGATGGGGTACCATGCCTTTATCTGGCCCTTGGGGAACTATTCCTCCCACTGATACAAGGCACTGTTCCTACAACTGACACCAATGATTGGACATCATTCCTTGCCCTAAAGCCAATAGTGGGACACTGTTCCTCCCACAGACAATGATGATGGGGCACTATTCCTCCTACTAACACCGAGAGTGGGACACTGTTCCTCCCACTGACACCAACGATGAGATACTATTCCTTCCACTAACACCAAGAGTGGGACACTGTTCCTCCCACTGACACCAATGTTGGGGCACTATTCCTCCCACTGACACCAATGATGGGTCACTATTCCTCCCACTGACACCAATGATGGGGCACTATTCCTCCCACTGATACCAATGATGGGGCACTATTCCTCCACTGACACCAGTGATGGAGCACTATTCCTCCCACTGATACCAATGTTGGGGCACTATTCCTCCCACTGACACCAATGATGGGTCACTATTCCTCCCACTGACACCAATGTTGGGGCACTATTCCTCCCACTGACAGCAATGATGGGGCACCATGCCTTTATCTGGCTCTTGGGGAGCTATTCCTTCCACCGATACAAGAAACTATTCCTACCACTGACACCAATGATGAGATACCATTCCTTCCACTAACACCAAGAGTGGGACACTGTTCCTCCCACTGACACCAATGATGGGGCACTATTCCTCCCACTGACACCAATGATGGGGCACTATTCCTCCCACTGATACCAATGATGGGACACTATTCCTCCCACTGACACCAATGATGGGGCACTATTCCTCCCACTGACACCAATGATGGGGCACTATTCCTCCCACTGACACCAATGATGGGGCACTATTCCTCCCACTGACAGCAATGATGGGACACCATACCTTTATCTGGCCCTTGGGGAACTGTTCCTCCCACTGATACAAGTCACTATTCCTATCACTGACACCGATGATGGGACACCATTCCTTCCACTGACACCAATGATGGAACACAATTCCTTCCACTGACACCAATGATGGAACACAATTCCTTCCACCAGTTTTCTCCCTTATTGTGTAACAGAAGAGTAACCGGCCAAATAATCAGACAGTAAAGAAGAGACAGCTGCTTGCGCTTATCTTCATGAACATGTAGGATCTGCCAGACCCCTATCCTAGACATTGTTGTACGAAGGCTTTGGGGGAGGCCCAAGGGGAAATGTGACTTATCAACAGGGGAAGATGTAACCTAAATATATGGCAAAAAATGTGGATCTCAAGGATTTCTCATTAAAATTATAATCTACGCCCTTATCCAGACCCTTATCATCCGGGGCGGACTGACCATTTAGAAACTCGGGCACTGCCCGAGGGCCCGGGGTCATTAGGGGGCCCTATGAGATGTCCCTGGTACCTTTCTCATAGGCTTTTTTGAGTTTGGGCAAGGACACAGGGGCCTCATAATCCCCTATTGCCCGGGGACCCCATGACTTGTCAGTCCGCCCCTGCTTATCATAGATAGGGGTCACATATGGACTTTTAAAGAGACCCGTGCAAAAAAAAAAAAAAAAGTAGGATCCCTGTAAAATTCATACCAGACCCATATTCTTAGTTATGGACTCTAGTTAGTGCTTTTGTTTCTGTGGTTCATGGAATACTCGCAGCATCATGAAGGTTATCCACTTCTGGCAAATAAAATCCCAGTTAAAGTGGTTGTAAATGCTTACATTTTTTTACCTTCATATATTCTATACATGAAGGTAAATAACCTCAGCTCACCCCCTGTACTTACCTGAGCCCCATCTTGATCCAGTGATGTGCACGAGAGCAGCGGCTATCCTGGGTCCCTTCCCTCCCATTGGATGAGACAGCAGAGGGAGCCATTGTCAATTACAGCCAGTGAGCCAATGAGGAGAAAGCGGGGGGTGAGGCCAAGTCACGCTCCCTGTGTGATGAACACTCAATGACTTATCTATAGGGGAAGATGTACCCTGAAATATATAGCAAGGGTTTGGATCTCAAAGATTTCTCATTGGAATTACACTCACCAGCCACTTTATTAGGTCCACCTTGCTAGTCCCGGGTTGGACCCCCTTTTGCCTTCAGAACCACCTTCATTCTTGGTGGCATCACCAAGGTGTTGGAAACTTTCCTCAGAGATTTTGGTCCATATTGATATGAATTACTGTTGTGATATTTACTATGTGCTTTTTATAGTGACTGAGTAAAAAATGGGTAACATCCCGTACTCATGCATGGGTGGGGGGGGGGGGAACTATCTTGTAGCCCCCTTAATTTTAAAGGGGGGCTTTTAGATTCTGATAGATTCCCCCCTTTTCCCTGCAGATCTCCACTGGGTGAGGGATGTGGGGAGTAGACTGTTGTCCCCATCAAAATGCGGACATGGTGCCTTGCCGGGGGGGTATCCTTGTAAGATACCCTCCTCATACCTTAGATTGTATGCCCCTTGAGGGTTAGGGACTGATGGGAATGTACAATATATATGTAAAGCGCTGCATAAATTGGAGGGAGAGGAAGAGGAGGGAGAGAGGAAGAGGAGGAAGAGGAGGAAGAGGAGGAAGAGGAGGAAGAGGAGGGAGAGGAGGAAGAGAGGAAGAGGGGAAGAGGAGGAAGAGAGGAAGAGGAGGAAGAGGAGGAAGAGGAGGAAGAGGAGGGAGAGGAGGAAGAGGAGGAAGAGGAGGAAGAGAGGAAGAGGAGGAAGAGGAGGGAGAGAGGAAGAGGAGGAAGAGAGGAAGAGGAGGAAGAGGAGGGAGAGAGGAAGAGGAGGAAGAGGAGGGAGAGAGGAAGAGGAAGAGAGGAAGAGGAGGAAGAGGAGGGAGAGAGGAAGAGGAGGAAGAGGAGGGAGAGAGGAAGAGGAAGAGAGGAAGAGGAGGAAGAGGAGGGAGAGAGGAAGAGGAAGAGAGGAAGAGGAGGAAGAGGAGGGAGAGAGGAAGAGGAGGAAGAGGAGGGAGAGAGGAAGAGGAGGAAGAGGAGGGAGAGAGGAAGAGGAGGGAGAGAGGAAGAGGAGGAAGAGGAGGGAGAGAGGAAGAGGAAGAGGAGGAAGAGGAGGGAGAGAGGAAGAGGAAGAGAGGAAGAGGAGGAAGAGGAGGAAGAGGAGGAAGAGGAGGAAGAGGAGGAAGAGGAGGAAGAGGAGGGAGAGAGGAAGAGGAGGAAGAGGAGGGAGAGAGGAAGAGGAAGAGAGGAAGAGGAGGAAGAGGAGGGAGAGAGGAAGAGGAAGAGAGGAAGAGGAGGAAGAGGAGGGAGAGAGGAAGAGGAAGAGAGGAAGAGGAGGAAGAGGAGGGAGAGAGGAAGAGGAAGAGAGGAAGAGGAGGAAGAGGAGGGAGAGAGGAAGAGGAAGAGAGGAAGAGGAGGAAGAGGAGGGAGAGAGGAAGAGGAAGAGGAAGAGGAAGAGGAAGAGGAAGAGGAAGAGGAAGAGGAAGAGGAAGAAGAAGAAGAAGAAGGAGGAGGAGGAGGAGGAGGAGGAGGAGGAGGAGGAGGAGGAAGAAGAAGAAGAAGAAGAAAAATGTTGACAGCAAGTGGCCTGGTATAGTTTGGGAGGGGGAGCTTACTGCCCCACCCTTTCCTGTGGTGTTTTTAGTGAATAGGTAAAAATAGGTTATATCCCTTACTCATTCATGTGTGTGTGTGGGGGGGGGGAGGGGGTGCTGTCTTAGAGCCCCTTAATTTTAAAGGGAGCTTTTAGGTTCTGATAGGTCCCCTTCCACATCCCCACTGGTTCAGGGATGTGAGGATAAAACTGTTATCCTCATCAAAATGGGGAGATGGTGCCTTGCTGGGGGTATATGTGTGTGTGGGGTGGGGGGGGAGGGCTGGCAAGATACCCTCATGTTTTCAGCATGTGGCCTACTATGTTTTGGGAGGGGGAGCTCATTGCCTCGCCCTTTCCTGGCCAGCCGAGATGCACGCCTGGATGAGGGTCTGGTATTTTTTTTTTTTGCAAAGGTTCCCCTTTAAATCCATTTGGATTTTAAGGGCAACCCCACGTCTTTTATTTTGTTTGTTTTTCCCATATGGAAGAAAAATATATTTTAAAAATATTTTAAAAATATTCTTCCCAAATATATTGACATTGCTACAATTTTTTGTGTTAATAAACAGTGCAAAGTATAAAAATCCCCCAAAAATCCGTAAATACTATTCAATCTTTTGAAAGTCACCGTATCAAAATAAAACCTCTTTTGTGTCCATAAACAATATGAAAAGTCATGAAAATGTTTGGTTTTTTTTGGATGACGTTTCATATTGTTTATGGACACAAAATAGCTTTTATATTGATACGGTGACTTTCAAAAGATTGAATAGTATTTGCAGATTTTTTTTGGGGGGAGTTTATACATTGCACTGTTTATTAACACTAAAAAGGTTATTATACTGATTTATGTTTTCAAGGGTGAAAGGAGGACTTTTTGGTATTGGTTTCACGGGTTAATATAGAGATTATTGGTTTGGGATATAATTGTATAATTGCTACAATTTTGTCCATATTCAATATTACAAAACATATGAAAAATATTTTTAAAAATACATTTCCAATATATTGTATGTCTTAAAAATACAAATCTACATTTTTGGAATGCATTTACAAATATATGTAAAATGTATGTTGAAATTATTTTTTTATATGTTAAAAAAAATATATAATGTAATATATTTGTAAAAATATTTTTCATATATTTTGTAATATATAAAAAAACACATTTCAACATGCAGTATATAATAAAATATATAGACAGGATATGGATAAAATGCGTACTCACCGGATGCGCAAAGGTATTGCCAGTGTATAAATAAGGGGGAGCTCTGCACAGGTCAGACTAACCTGTGCAGAGCTCCCCTGGTGACTGTCCCACTATATTGAAGAGGCTGCACCCATGTCCCAAAAGTGGACCTCCGGTTGAATTTCCAACCTGACGATATCCATTCATCCTGGGCTGACTCCAATTCCATCCTGAGAGGGATCCTCTGGCAGACCTCCATTTATTTGTACACTGCGCAATACCTTTGCGAATCTGGTGAGTGTGCATTTTATCCATATCCTGCCTATATTGAAGAGGCTGCACCCATGTCCTAAAAGTGGACCTCCAGTTGAATTTCCAACCTGACGATATCCATTCATCCTGGGCTGACTTCAATTCCATCCTGAGAGGGATCCTCTGGCAGACCTCCATTTCTTTATACACTGCGCAATACCTTTGTGCATCTGGTGAGTGCGCATTTTATCCATATCCTGCCAATATTGAAGAGGCTGCACCCATGTCCTAAAAGTGGACCTCCGGTTTAATTTCCAACCTGACGATATCCATTCATCCTGGGCTGACTCCAATTCCATCCTGAGAGGGATCCCCTGGCAGACCTCCATTTATTTATACACTGCGCAATACCTTTGCGCATCCGGTGAGTGCGCATTTTATCCATATCCTGCCTCTCTCCGAATTTTAGAAATTGATGAATTTGGGAATACTGAAGTCACCTTGAGCTCTTTATATATTCACTACGGACTGTAATTTTATGCATGAGTTATATGTTATATACATATCAGGACTATTTATATTTTAGCGCTGCACATATATTATATTATGTCTTTTTGAAGGTTTTATGGTTTTCTTTATGGTGCATAGCTGATTTTTTATATTGAGCGCTCACTGAGTCTTTTATTCAACAGGCAGTATATGTTAAAAAAAATCTGAAGAATATATATATAAAAAATACATACTTTTAAAAATATATCTTTTTTAAATATATTTGTTTGTAGATTGTTTTAATATATGAAAAAGTAATTTTTACATATATTTGTAAATGCATTCCAAAAATGCAGATTTGTATTTTTAAAGACATACAGTACATTTGAAATGTATTTTTAAAAATATTTTTCATATATTTTTTAATAAAAACGCATTTCAACATGCAGTATGTATATTTATTTATTGAAATATATTTTGAAATGTATTGAATACGGCCAAAATTGTAGCACTTCAAATAAATGTCAATATATTTGGGAAGAATATTTTAAAAATATATTTCAAATATATTTTTCTTCCATGTGGGTTGGCGGGTGGTCCCCCTTTAAAACCCATACCAGATCCATATTTTTGATAAGATAAATAAAATAAATACCCTCTGCAACAAATGTATAAAAAAAAAAGATCCTAATTGGAGATCAGCTGTGTTAGAAACAGGGGCGGGCTGACAACTCATGGGGCCCCCGGGCAATAGGGGATCATGGGGCCTCTGTGTTCTTGCCCAAACTCAAAAAAGCCTATGAAAAAGGTACCAGGGGCATCTCATGGGGCCCCCTACTGACCCCGGGCCCTCGGCAGTGCCCGAGTTTCCAAATGGTCAGTCCGCCCCTGGTTGGAAAACAACATTTTCATGTCATCATCACTGTTACAATTTCAGATAAGGAAGGGTTTATCCTGCATGGTAGCATGAAAGGCATGAAAATCTTGGTTTCTGTGTGCCTGTGCGTCGTGAACCACAGACTTATAGCACGGACACAACCATTTATTCATCTTACATGCATTTCACACACAGCTGTTTCCAGTACCCGGACTCTCTGGATGTTATGAAAACCGATAGGTTCGAATGCAGCCCAACTCTTGAGCCGAGAACATGCGAAAGCCACATCAACAAAGCACAATTATCCTCTTTGCAGAAGGTGCACCCACCTTTTCAGAACTGGCAAACCATTTACAGTATACAGTATGTCCAGGCAAAAAAAAAAAAAATTTGCACGGTTTGGTTTAGTCATGTGCGGTTCGTTTCTTTCCAAAGTGAAATACGGACAAAATGTTTGTTATTTAGAGATTTGAATGTATCTGAATCTCCAAATAACAAATGTAACCTCCCTAGCGGTCTGATTATGTCCATATTTCTGTGCTCAAAGCGGTACATTTTTTTGCATGGAAATATGTCGTTTTTTTATTGCAGGCCTGTAATTTGTAGGAATAACTCACTGAAATCTGTCCGAACAAGAGTCTAGTAAACATCCCGGGGAGGATAAAACTTGAAACCCGAAATCATAAATTATAATTTAATAAATAATCATAAAAAATAATAATATAATAATAATAAATTTAATTCAATAATATAATCAAACCAAAAACACTGAAATGTGAAATAGAGCGCCAAGTTCGCACATCGCTGAGCAAAGAATCGTTTTCAGTGTCTGATGAGGAATTTCCCCCACCAATCATTATCACTCAATTCTGCAAGTGGTTCTGATTTACTATCGCTGTTCTCTAGCCGGTCTAAAACCGCGTCTGACCTAAAGGGACGCTTTTTGGACGCCATGGACGTTTCTCAGTTTCCAGGCAGAAAGAACAGTAAAAATGCAGGCAGGGGCCGGACAAAGCACTCGGGACCAGGGGCGGACTGACAACTCATGGGGCCCCCGGTCAATAGGGGATCATGGGGCCCCTGTGTCCTTGCCCAAACTCAAAAAAGCCTATGAAAAAGGTATCAGGAGCATCTCATGGGGCCCCCTACTAACCCGAGTTTCCAAATGGTCAGTCCGCCCCTGCTCGGGACAAAATGTCCCGAGCAGGGGAGAAACGTCCATGGCGCCCCTGCTCGGGACGCCATGGACGTTTCTCAGTTTCCAGGCAGAAAGAACAGTAAAAATGCAGGCAGGGCGCCGGACAAAGCACTCGGGACAAAATGTATGTGAAATGGTTTGATACAGGAATGTTATACTATGTGATTTTAGTGGATTTAGTGAATGTCACTTTTTCACATTTTTTAATTTCCTGCCAGTTCCGTCCCCCGTACGTCCCGACGTCGCAGGGAACGGAACCCGGAAGACAGATGCCGGCATCGGCCGGAGGACATTGCCGGGGACACTGCAGGGGGGACATCGCGGGAGCGCAGGACAAGGTAAGAGAAGAAGAGATCCCGGAGCAACGCTGCAGTGTATTCCCGAGTGTAGCTCAGGGGGGTTACCGCTTGTGGTGCTGAAACTTTACTACGAGCTACACTCCGGAATACCGCCAGGGGGGTTAAACGTATCCATAATAACTAAACAAAAATGTTTCCGACAACAATTATCTGCATTCAAATCAAATTCAAAAACAAAATGTTTTAGCCTCGTTGGACAGGGCGGTCAGCAGCAAGGTCCACATTACTGCTTACACGTGGTCCAGCAGGCGTGGTCAGGGTCAGTGCCATAGCTGTCTGCTCCACCCCCTCCTCTTCCTCTGCCTCTATGGCCTCTTCTGCTGAATTGTCATGTGAACCAGCAGTGCTCCGTAAGCATTCAAGGGGCTACGCAAGCAGTCAGGCTAAAAGATGCCATGGGGTGCTTCAGCTGGTCTGTATAGGGGACAGGAGCCACACCGGGCCAGAGATTCTGTCGGCTCTGCATGGGCAGGCGCAGAGGTGGTTGACGCTACGGAATGCCAGGAACAGTTGTATGCGACAACGGCACTTCTCTCCGCCCTCCTACAGGGACTTGACACATGTTCCATGCTTGGCACACGTCCTGAATTTGGTGATGCAACATTTCTTGAACAGGTACCCAGGCTTTAATCTTCTGAGGCATGCCAGAAAAGTCTGTGGCCACTTCCAGCGGTCATACACAGCCAGTGTTCGGCTGGCTGAAATTCAATGGGAATTCAACCTGCCCACCAACTGACTCATTTGTGGCATGCCCACTCAGTTGAACTTAGCTTTGGCAATTCTGCAGCGGCTGCACACGTAGCAGAGGGTCATCAATGAGTACTTGTGTGAATATGGCACAAGCAGGGGCGGACTGACAACTCATGGGGCCCCCGGGGCAATAGGGGATCATGGGGCCCCTGTGTCCTTGCCCAAACTCAAAAAAGCCTATGAAAACAGTACCAGGGGCATCTCATGGGGCCCCCTACTAACCCGGGCCCTCGGGCAGTGCCCGAGTTTCCAGATGGTCAGTCCGCCTCTGGGCACAAGGACAGGCTCAGAGGAGCTTGGCTTCTTTTCACACACCAGTGGCTGCTGATAAAGGATGCATGCACTGTCCTATCACCATTTGAGGAGGCCACAAGGATGGCGAGCTACCCTCTAGTCTTCCTGCTGGAGCACACGCTGCATAGAATCATGGACAGGGCACTTGAGGCAGAGGAGGATTCCCTGTCCTCTCAAGGCCTCCTTTATGTAGAAACCATTCCTGCGGGACCGCAGAATACACAGCAGGAGGAGGAGGAAGATTGCAGCAGCATGGAAGTAGAGGATCACATACAGCAGTCTTCAAGAGGTGGGTTTCTGTCCCCAAACCCAACCAGGAGTAGTATGTGGCTGGGAGGAGGTAGTTCCTGCCAATGTCATCTTCAATGTCCCTGAGGAGTCAAACTCCTGCCTCTTCCAACTTACACTGCATGGGCTTCCTGATTCTGCAGAGCCTGCGTAAGGGCCCAAGGATTGGTGTTATCTCGGAGAGGGATCAATACTGGTTGGCAACCCTTCTTGATCCACGTTACAAGGGGAAAGTTGCAGAGCTCATCCAGTTTTCCCAGAGGGAGCAGAGGATGAAACATCTTGAGGAAGCCTTGAAAAAAAATGTGTGTAACACCTTTCCAGACTTTGGGAGGTTATCATGTGCTTGGACAATGTGTTTCTGAGGCTTCGTTCTGTCAAAGGAAGAGCGGTGGAGAAGGTGGCCAGCTTACTGATGCCTTCAAACAGTTCTTTAGTCCTCAGCTTCCAGGGATGTTAGGTTTAAGCACCCATCGGCAGCTTCGGCATCATATGGTGCAAGATTATCTATGGGCAAGAGCAGTCTTGGAGACCTTTCCAATTGAGCATCTACTGGGTCTTGAGGATGGATCACTGGCCAGAACTTGCTCAATATGCCACCGAGCTACTGGCCTGTCCTGCAGCCAGCGTGCTTTTCCGACATTCAGTGCTGCTGGAGGTTTTATACTTACATACTTAGTCTGGCTGAAAAAAAGACAAAAGTTCATGCAGTTCAACCAGTTGTGACGGACAAAAGAGAGCGTCTGTCTACAGACTCCATTGACCAGCTGACATTTATCAAAATGAATCAGTCCTGGATCAACTGCATCTATCTTGCTCCTGATGCGGATATAACTGATTCCATTTGTTAGGGATCTGGGATCCCTTGAAGACTGCCTATCCTATTCCTGATTCCTGATTTTGCTAGCTTCCAACAATTTTTTTGGTTTGGGGCACCACCAACACCCAAGGCCCAATTTTTCAGCACCTGTTTCACGGATGCATGTAATTACAATTTTTGTTTACCATTTTTCTGTAATTGTTAACAATTTGAACTGCAGGGCCCCTGCCTGCGCCCAGGAAGAGTAACTATGAGGGGTTACAGTGTTCAGGCACCACCAACACCCAAGGCCCAATTTTTTTGGCACCCGTTTCACAGATGCGTGTTATTTAAATTTTTTTTTTACAATCTTTCTGTAATTGTTAACAAAGTTTAACTGCAGGGCCCCTGCCTGCGCCCAGCAAGAGTAGCTGTGAGGGGGTTACAGTATTCAGGCACCAGCAACACCCAAGGCTCAATTTTTCTGTACCTGTATGACAGGTGTATTTAATTAGAATTTTTAGAGCAGGGTCCAATCCTGCGCTCGTGAAGAATAGCTCTGAAGGGTTACAATGTGAAGGCACCGCCAACTGTTCGCCCACCAAACACCCCAAAAAGCACTGCGCTCTCACAGAAGGGTAAGAAGATTTACGGCTCGAGTCCTGCTGCAGCAGGTTATATACATTGTACAGATGTGCAATGTTGCAGGTAGTTTAAAGGGACCCCCCAGGTATGATATTTAAAGGAATTTAAAAAAAAAAACTTTTTTTACTTTAAGCAATGAAAAATTATTTTCCCTTTAAAAATGGTACTTTTTGGAAAAACGTTCTTCACTGATTCACCCTAGTTTTATATGGAAGAGGTATTTTTCAGGGTTTGTTTGGGATCACTAAATGGATCACCACCAACAGGAGGAAGGAGGTCCTGACTCCTCTATATAGATTTTTTTGTCACTAGAGGGGTCACCAGCAGGAGGAAGGAGGTCCTGATTCCTCTATATAGATCTTTATATCACTGGAGGGGTCACCAGCAGGAGGAAGGAGGTCCCGATTCCTCTATATAGATCTTTATATCACTAGAGGGGTCACCAGCAGGAGGAAGGAGGTCCTGATTCCTCTATATAGATCTTTATATCACTAGAGGGATCACCAGCAGAAGGAAGGAGGTCCTGATTCCTCTATATAGATATTTTTGTCACTAGAGGTGTCACCAGCAGGAGGAAGGAGGTCCTGATTCCTCTATATAGATCTTTATATCACTAGAGGGGTCACCAGCAGAAGGAAGGAGGTTCTGATTCCTTTATATAGATCTTTATATCACTAGAGGGGTCTCCGGCAGGAGGAAGGAGGTTCCGATTCCTCTATATAGATCTTTATATCACTAGAGGGGTCACCGGCAGGAGGAAGGAGGTCCTGATTCCTCTATATAGATCTTTATATCACAAGAGGGGTCACCGGCAGGAGGAAGGAGGTCCTGGTTTCTCTATAAAGATCGTTATACCACTGGAGGGATCAAATAACTGACAAATAGGATAAAAAAAGCAGACAATTAAAAAAAAAAAAAAAAAGCAGACCACATAGACTTTTTCTCTCGTCACTCTTCTATGTTTCTATATTTCCTCCAGCCATCCCAGAATATACTGGAAGGTTAATTGACTTCTGATGAAATAAGCCCTTTAAAGTTTCCGTGTGTGCATGTAGGAGCGGGTGGCGTGGATAAACATTGTACAGATCAACATTTGAATTTTATGTGAACGTTTTGGAAAACCAGAGAAGATTGAAACACAATAACGCGGAGAGTAGAGTATACAAATGGTCGTGTTTTGCTTCTGATAAGTGCTTGTGAAACATCTTGGAAGGATCTGGAATGCAATGTTTAAACGTTTGAACTGAGCAGTGATCAGGTTGCTATTGCCATACTTTGCATTGCTTTTCCTATACTCCCTCTGTGCAAGTGAATGGACTGTACATGTTCTGTGTGGTGCCAGCCACTTTGTCTGTAAGCATCCTGCACTTGACTTGTTTCCGATTTTGAAGCTTGTATACACTTTTCCTAAGTGGGCAATTATGTATGTTATATGTATCATTATATGTATGTATGTTATACACTAGATTGCCAAAGGTATTGTTCCGCCTGTCTTTCCACGCACATGAACTGTAATGCCCCCCCAGTCTTAGTCCGTAGGGTTCAATATTGAGTTGGCCCCGCCCTTTGCAGCTATAACAGCTCCAACTCTTCTGGGAAGGCCGTCCACAAGGTTTAGGAGGGTGTCTATGGGAAGGTTGGACCATTCTTCCAGAAGTGCATTTGTTAGGTCAGGCACTGATGTCGGGGGAGGAGGCCTGGCTTGCAGTCTCCGCTCTAATTCATCCCAAAGGTGTTCTATGGGGTTGAGGTCAGGATTCTGTGCAGGCCAGTCAAGTTCCTCCACCCCAAACTGGCTCCTCCATGTCTTTATGGACCTTGCTTTGTGCACTGGTGCGCAGTCATGTTGGAACAGGAAGGGGCCGTCCCCAAACTCTTCCCACAAAGCATAAAATTTTCCAAAATGTCTTGGTATGCCGACGCCTTAAGAATTCCCTTCACTTGAACTAAGGGGCCAAGCCCAACCCCTGAAAAACAACACCACACCATAATCCCCCCTCCACCAAACTTTACACAATGCAGTCAAGCAAGTACCGGTCTCTGGCAACTACCAAACTCGGACACATCCATCGGATTGCCAGATTGCTCTAGAGTCCAGTGGTGGCGTGCTTTACACCACGGCATTCTACGCGTTGCATTGCACTTGGTGATGGAAGGCTTGGATGCAGCTGCTCGGCCATGGAAACCCATTCCATGAAGCTCTCTATGCACTGTTGTTGGGTTCATCTGAAGGCCACACCAAGTTTGGAGGTCTTTTGCTATTGACTCTGCAGACAGTTGGCGACTTCTGCGCACTGTGCGCTTCAGCATGCGCTGACCCCGCCCTGTCATGTGACGTGGCCTACCACTTGGTGGCTGAGTGACTGTTGTTCCCAGTTGCTTCCACTTTGTTATAATCCCACTAACAGTTGAGCGTGAATTATTTAGTAGCCAGGATATTTCACCCATGGACTTATTGCACAGGTGACCACCTATCACGGGACCACGCTTGGAGTCACTGAGCTCCTGAGAGCGACCCATTCTTTCATCAATGTTTGTAGAAGCAGTCTGCATGCCTAGGGGCTTGATTGTATACACCTGTGTCCATGGAGGGGATTGAAACACCTGAATCACATGATTTGGAGGGCGGGGCCAATACTGTTGGCAATATAGTGTATGTATCGTTATATGTATTGTGGGAACTCACTTCAAGTGGTAGAGCTTCTTCAAAGCACACGGCAACTCGCTTATTTTTTAAGGGCCTGTTTGCCCACTTTTATTTAAATGACAGTTCAATAACATAAAGGTTTCCCACGCAGGGGTATCCACCATCAAACAAAACAATATTCAGCCTCCTGGCTTGTACGCAGTTTTAAGTCTGCCTCCTGCAGACTCTTCCCAAAGTATGGCACTAGCACACAGCTAGTCTGGCTTCCACCTCTCCTAGGTGTAGCCCACCAGACTCCACGGCAGAGACCTCCCGTCTGCCTGGGTGGCGCCCTCCTAACTGCCGGGGTGGAGCCCAGATTCATGGCCTGGCCTCCACAAAAAGGCCTGCACACACCTGTGCCATCAGCACGCTGGCTGCTCCCAAAATATGGGCCCAGGATTGGAGATTTCATCCCTCCCAAATCTCTTAGAAATCTCCAGGCAACAGGTCCCAAAACAGGCTTTACAAACCAAAGAGGAAACTTATAAACCCGTTTCCTCTGCATTATGAGAACTGCCTGGAGCCCCTCAACCTGTATAGTTGAGAATCCTGGGTCTCCATCATGATTTCCACCGTGGCAGGATACCGTACTGCCACATATCCCCCCCCTTTGTTTTGATCCCGTAGGGGGCAGAACACACAAGCCCAAACGCTTTAATTTGGCACCTCTGTGCCAGCTTTCACCCATATGAGCCCATTCCTGACTGACATTGCTTTCTAAGGAAAACTTTCCTTCCTGTCTTATGAGACGACTTTCCCTGTGTTCTAGTACATGGACTTGGGCCCTATAAAGACTCCGTGCCTTTTTACGGGTACGCTTCCAAAAGCGTTGCCTCTCTATTTTCCTTGGGGCCACCCAAGTCACCTTCCCATTAAGGAACTTCCAAAACTTGGTACCTTTCTGAGGATGAGGTTGACGCCTGAGTTTTAGGTGTTGGATAACATTACAGCTACGCTGCACTCTCAACCGCCGGTTTCCCTTTACCTTTGAAGGAGTCACGATTTTAAACACAAAAAGTGTGGGCTCTTTTATTGGGGTTCCCTTAGTCCCTCTCTGCATTCTATGTACATGCATCCTCTTATTGACCAAACTTAGCTCGGTTGGTTTCCCCCTGTACACTGCATGCTTCCTTTGGTCACTGACAGTCTCAGATGACAGCAATGTACTACTCTCCTTCTGAAGGACAGCCCGATTGTCTTGCACTTCAGATGTTTTTATGTCAGGGGACCTCTTTAAATAATCCACTTCCTTAAAAGTTTTCCCTCTGGGCAGATAAGCCATTTAAAGTTTCTCTTCCCAGAGTACCCTCCTGAACCTGTAGGGGGCCTAATTCTACTGCAGCTTTTATCTCAGCTGTGTCTACCACATCATTACCCACCACATCACATGTTTCAGGGTTATCATGCATGTCCTCATGACCTTCAGGTCCATCATTAAGTTTATGGTCACCCACAGAAACGAAATGATCGACATTTACCAGTGCCTCGCACTTTTCCTCATCATAATAACTATCAACATTTACAAGGGCCTTGCATTTTTCCTCATGGTCAGAAACATCCACACCTTTGTCAGAACTCATTTCAATGTTTGGCAGGGCAGTGTCTGGAAACCAAGTGCACAGCGTGGAGTGGTTGTCTCCCATGGCAACGTCACTATCTACCAGCTCCACTGGCACATGAACCTCTTCCAGCAACTGTCCTGACACCCGACCGTCATAACATAATTCTACATTTGGTTCACTGACCCCAATCACTTGACGTGTGCCATCTGACACTTCCACCAACACTGGCTCAGTTGGGATCACACTATTCATTCCCACACCATTCGATCCTTTGTGGTTTGTGGGCACGATCTCAGCTATGTGCTCAATCTCACTTGGCCCGTCCATATTGGGAGGGAGACTATCTGCAGCAACAGCAAGTGTGCCCTGGTCTATAAGCTGCTCTGCAGTCCCTCCATTTAGCACAGCAGAAGTCATGTCCACTCCACTGTTGGAAACAGAGGTCCCTTTCAACAAAGCCAACAGGTTTTCAGCCCATCTGTCGCAGTCTACTTTCTCTGCGCTCCAGTCAGAGGTACTACGCAGTACCGCACCAACTGTCGGAGGAGACACAGGACAGAGTGACTCAGCAGACACATCACATATATTACTTTTGTTCAACCAAAACTGTGGCACTAAATTTTTAACCTCAACAGGTTGCAATACCACACCTTCACCACCGTACTCTGATGGCGCTTCATTCACCTCAGGAACACTTCCATACATATTGTCAGTACTGACAGACTCAGTTAACCCATTATCATGAGCATTTTCAAAGATTTCAGTTTTAGCATTTAAATCATCATTTGTGTCAAGTACTCTCTTGTCCAGAGCAGCAACATAGTTGTCCCAGGCAACCTCTGGCTCCAACACACAGAGCTCCCAGGAAGTTTCCATGGACACCTTTGCAGCCTTGGATACCGTTGCCAAGGGCAACAACATATCTTCAATCATATTCACATCAACACTGTTATCCTTAGTGAGCGGTGCTAGCCCATCACCAACCATAACCTTACATTTACCAACAGCAACACTTTTGTTGGCATGACCATCAGCATTCTCATTACCTATAGACATGACTGCAGCTCCATAGCTGACCTGGGAAATCCTCTGCTCCGTCACTGCGGGCTCCTGGGAGGTTTCCCTGGGCATCTCTGCAGCACCTATCACTAGGGAACACGGTGCCATGGCAGTTTTGGTCACCCCTAGGTTACCATCCCCAGCCTTCTGCTGGATTATAGCAGGCACCTGCAGAGTCCCCATGTCCTTTTCCATATTTAGTCCTGCTAATCGTTGGGCTGTTCCCTGTGCCTCCCCACTACTCAGGGTAGCACACAGCAGCCAGTCCATGTCCATCTGTATTGTGGAACTCCCTGAAGGACACACTCTCACTTCCTTGGACTCAGTCCCACAAACTGAAACAGTCTTACCATTTCCTGAAGCAGGTGTCATAGCCTTCACTTGAGTGCGTTGTCTCTCCTCTGTGGTGTCTCCACAGACTGACTTCCCCATGTGGTCACGGGGCAACACTGCAGCCATTCCGGACCAACTTACACCCCCTGCAGGTAACACCAGATCCCTGTTGCTAGGGGTAGCTGCCAACATTTTTAAAAATGAATCTGGGCTTGCAGATGAAGCCTTTTGCTCAGTAGCACCCTCATCAGTGGTATTCCATAATCTGGGGCAGGTAAAGATACCATGCCCAAACTGACCACATTCCAGGCAGGGTATGGTTCCACCGATAAGCTTCTTTGGATAAGGAACCACATCTCCCTTGTAACCCCTTCTCCTGGTTGGCAGGCTTTCTCCTGTTGCTATGGGAGATGGCACTCTCCCCGCTGAACTTTGTGGATTCCTCCAGATGCGCTGAACTCTCATCTCTGCGTTGCCACAATCCTCTGCAGACGACACTTCTCTCACAGGGTCAGCAGGCCTGAAGTCACATGTGTTGCTATGGGCAACCACAATCTTCTGAAACTTTTGGGGAGCCGGCTGCTCCTTCCTGGAACTCCAAGCAGGCTTCCCAATTGCATACCCAGACCTTTGGTTGTGTCACCTTGCACTGGAAGCTGGGATAATGGGCACTTGGAGACAGTGTGCCACCATTCACTGCACCGCAAACAGCGCTCTTGCGGCAGTATCTTGGCCAAACTTCCAACACTGCAGCCTTTTTCCAGCTTAGGACTCTGCACATTCATAGCTGGTCTCCTTTCACCAGTGTTGCCAGCGGCAACAAAATGCACTTCCCACTTTGGCAAACACTGTTCATCCATGTATGGGGCTCGTTCTGGGGATAACAACCCCTCCAGCCACAGGGCTCCGTCTCATTTCCGCAAATCTTGCTTCTTTTCTTTGCTTTGACCGCCCCATCTTCACAGTCACTTCACAACACTTTTGCACAGTCCAGCAACAAAGAAATGAAGTACTGTCTCTTTAAGGCAGGTTCTCCTCACCTGCACACACACCAAATTGTGCTGTCCATTGCACAGAAACACAGTTCACATAACTGATGAACTTACTTTTGCAGGGATCTCCAATTCTGCCCACGGCATCCTCCACCATATGTGGGAACTCGCTTCAAGTGGTAGAGCTTCTTCAAAGCACACGGCAACTCGCTTATTTTTTAAGGGCCTGTTTGCCCACTTTTATTTAAATGACAGTTCAATAACATAAAGGTTTCCCACGCAGGGGTATCCACCATCAAACAAAACAATATTCAGCCTCCTGGCTTGTACGCAGTTTTAAGTCTGCCTCCTGCAGACTCTTCCCAAAGTATGGCACTAGCACACAGCTAGTCTGGCTTCCACCTCTCCTAGGTGTAGCCCACCTGACTCCACGGCAGAGACCTCCCGTCTGCCTGGGTGGCGCCCTCCTAACTGCCGGGGTGGAGCCCAGATTCATGGCCTGGCCTCCACAAAAAGGCCTGCACACACCTGTGCCATCAGCACGCTGGCTGCTCCCAAAATATGGGCCCAGGATTGGAGATTTCATCCCTCCCAAATCTCTTAGAAATCTCCAGGCAACAGGTCCCAAAACAGGCTTTACAAACCAAAGAGGAAACTTATAAACCCGTTTCCTCTGCATTATGAGAACTGCCTGGAGCCCCTCAACCTGCATGGTTGAGAATCCTGGGTCTCCATCATGATTTCCACCGTGGCAGGATACCGTACTGCCACAGTATGTACTGTATATGTGTTGTATGTATTATTCTTGAGTGGTAGTGGAAATTTCCTTTACTTTTACCTCCTGTTCTCCGTGTTCCCGTGAAATCAGAGTAGGTGATTTCCATACAGGAGAGGAACCGGTAAAGCTGACTGGAGTTCATCTTTAAGTCTTATATAGAGTAGTGGAGCGTTAGAGCCCCTGCCAAGTGTTTCTGCCTGGGGAGATTTTACTCTTTATTTCTCATGGTTACCATTGTCACCAAGACAGAAAGTGATGAAAAAAATCCAAAATTTTGGGTTGTCATCAGAACAGGTGAACACTGTGAAGAGATGTTCTTTCACCTCCTGTTGGGTCTACAGAACAGGAGGTCTTCATAGTGAAATATTTGTATGCAGGTTAAGGTTTTCCCTCTGCCCTGTAGGTGGCACTGTGCCATTATTACAGATGGAGTGAAGTTTGTTAGGGGAATTGTCCCTCTAAGGACTCCATCAGTATCTCAGAGGAGCCAGCTGTCTGATTGGACGCTGCAACCTCTTGAGATCTCTGGCGCCATCTTGGTGTGGAACCTTATAAAAGAGGGTGCCCATGTCATTCGGGCACCCCTGGAGCAAGTGGTAGGTCAGGGACAGAGACCCGGACTGTTTGGGAAAATGTATAAAGCAGTCAGAGGATCCTGGTGAGTCGGGTCAGCTTGGGGACAACGCTTGTTCAGAGAAAACATTTTGGAATGCAGTCTAGTAAAGTGAGGCTCTTCTCGGAAGCATACGAGTGCAGTTCAGGTACCCCATACGTAGGCAGGAGCAATCTGTACTTCCCTCTAAAGGTGGCACTAGACTTGATCGGCAATGCAGAAGAAAGGTTGTGAGGAACCCAGTTCATCTACGACTTCCTGCGGTCATCAGGAAAGCAGCCTTCTGATTGGACGTTTGAGACCTCTGTGGCCATCTTGGATGAGGGCATTGCTTATGTAAGACATGGGCTCCCAGATTTGGCACACATTCTGCAAGTGGCAGGTTCTTCGTCTGTTAGGGACAGTATATAGCATTAAGGACAAATTTCGGAGGAGTAGATACAGTGGAGGAACCACCTTAGGAAGCCTCCCAACTGGGTTGGACCGGCCAGGCTGCATTCCCGTTCCTCCATGCAGAAGCTGTAGGGATCATTTCAGGAGCATGTACAGTGCAGGGACCACCGTATCCTCAACCTTAGGAAGCATTCCAACTGGGTTGGACATGCCAGGCTGCATTCCCGCTTCTCCTTGCAGAAGCTGTAGGGATCATTTCAGGAGTAGGTACAGTGAAGGGACCACCGTATCCTCCACCTTATTAAGCCTCCCAACTGAGTTGGACTGGCCAGACCTCATTCCCGCTCCTCCTTGCAGAAGCTGTAGGGATCATTTCAGGAGTAGGTACAGTGCAGGGACCACGGCATCCTCAACTTTAGGAAGCCTCCCAACTGGGTTGGACATGCCAGGCCGCATTCCTGCTCCTCCTTGCAGAAGCTGTAGGGATCATTTCAGGAGTAGGTACAGTGAAGGGACCACCGTATCCTCCACCTTATTAAGCCTCCCAACTGAGTTGGACTGGCCAGACCTCATTCCCGCTCCTCCTTGCAGAAGCTGTAGGGATCATTTCAGGAGTATGTACAGTGCAGGGACCACGGTATTCTCAACCTTAGAAAGCCTCTCAACTGGGTTGGACATGCCAGGCCACATTCCCGCTCCTCTTTGCAGAAGCTGTAGGGATCATTTCAGGAGTAGGTACAGTGCAGGGACCACCATATCCTCCACCTTAGGAAGCCTCCCAACTAGGTTGGACCGGCCAGGCCTCCTTGCAGAAGCTGTAGGCATCACTTCAAGCTAAGGTACCATTGCTACAGGTTCCAGAACCACTTACGGTTGCCCACTACCCGCCATGTCTATTTGTTCCTTGTTGGAACTTTCCGCAATACACAGTTCACGTTACTTGGTCTCACCACGCTGAACCCTGCTCACATGTAGACCTCCACTCTTCCAGCTCACATGTAGACCTCCACCCTTCCAGCTCGCATGTAGACCTCCACCCTTCCAGCTCACATTTAGACCTCCACCCTTCCAGCTCACATGTAGACCTCCACCCTTCCAGTTCACATGTAGACCTCCACCCTTCCAGCAGAAGCCGTCTTTCCAAGCCTGGTGGCACTGTACACAATACCAACTGCTATTTTCCTTGAATCATACATACAAAAATATATCTTCTCATCTATTTGGAACATACAAAATAAATTACGACATCCAGAACTGAATGTGTGATCTCTGCATGGTTGGGTACCCAAGACCTAGGCCCTGACTACATACAGACCTGCAAAGAGTTTTAACCATTTTTTTTTTTCTTTTAAATATTGTTTTGGCTGTAGTTCTATGTTAGCTCTCACCCTTGTACCTCCTCCCGTACATCCATACGCACATTACCTATTATGCAGATGTTGGTATTCTCCACCTTAGGAAGCCTCCCAACTGGGTTGGACATGCCATGCCGCATTCCCGCTCCTCCTTGCAGAAGCTGTAGGGATCATTTCAGGAGTATGTACAGTACAGGGACCACCATCTCCTCCATCTTAGGAAGCCTCCCAACTAGGTTAGACGGGCCAGGCCTCCTTGCAGAAGCTGTAGGCATCACTTCAAGCTAAGGTACCATTGCTACAGGTTCCGGAACCACTTACTGTTGCCCACTACCCGCAATGCCTATTTGTTCCTTGCTGGAACTTTCCGCAATACACAGTTCACATTACTCGGTCTCACCACGCCGAACCCTGCTCACATGTAGACCTCCACCCTTCCAGCTCACATGTAGACCTCCACCCTTCCAGCTCGCATGTAGACCTCCACCCTTCCAGCTCGCATGTAGACCTCCACCCTTCCAGCTCACATGTAGACCTCCACCCTTCCAGCTCACATGTAGACATCCACCCTTCCAGTTCACATGTAGACCTCCACTCTCCAGCTCACATGTAGACCTCCACTCTTCCAGCTCACATGTAGACCTCTACCCTTCCAGCTCACATGTAGACCTCCACCCTTCCAGCTCACATGTAGACCTTCACCCTTCCAGCTCGCATGTAGATCTCCACCTTTCCAGCAGAAGTCGTCTTTCCAAGCCTGGTGAGGCTGTACACAATACCAACTGCTATTTGCCTCGAATCAGTGCATACAAAAATATATCTACTCATCTATTTAGAACATTCAAGATAAATTACGACATCCAGAACTGAATGTGTGATCTCTGCCTGGTTGGGTACCCAAGGCCTAGGCCTTGATACATACAGACCTGCAAAGCGTTTTAACCTTTTTTTTTTTTTTTTTTTTTAAATATTGTTTTGGCTGTAGTTCTATGTTAGCTCTCACCCCTGTACCTCTGAGTGTTGATCCTCCCGTACATCCATACGCACATTACCTATTATGCAGATGTTGGTATCCTCCACCTTAGGAAGCCTCCCAACTGGGTTGGACATGCCAGCAGGCCGCATCCCGCTCCTCCTTGCAGAAGCTGTAGGGATCATTTCAGGAGTATGTACAGTACAGGGACCGCCGTATCCTCCATCTTAGGAAGCCTCTCAACTAGGTTAGACGGGCCAGGCCTCCTTGCAGAAGCTGTAGGCATCACTTCAGGCTAAGGTACCATTGCTACAGGTTCCGGAACCACTTACGGTTGCCCACTACCCACAATGCCTATTTGTTCCTTGCTGGAACTTTCCGCAATACACAGTTCACGTTACTCGGTCTCACCACGCCGAACCCAGCTCACATGTAGACCTCCACTCTTCCAGCTCACATGTAGACCTCCACTCTTCCAGCTCACATGTAGACCTTCACTCTTCCAGCTCACATGTAGACCTCCACCCTTCCAGCTCGCATGTAGACCTCCACCCTTCCAGCTCGCATGTAGACCTCCACCCTTCCAGATCGCATGTAGACCTCCACCCTTCCAGCTCACATGTAGACCTCCACCCTTCCAGCTCACATGTAGACCTCCACTCTTCCAGCTCGCATGTAGACCTCCACCCTTCCAGCTCACATGTAGACCTCCACCCTTCCAGCTCACATGTAGACCTCCACCCTTCCAGCTCGCATGTAGACCTCCACCCTTCCAGCTCGCATGTAGACCTCCACCTTTCCAGCTCACATGAAGACTTCCACCCTTCTAGCTCGCATGTAGACCTCCACCCTTCCAGCTCGCATGTAGACCTCCACCCTTCCAGCAGAAGTCATCTTTCCAAGCCTGGTGAGGCTGTACACAATACCAACTGCTATTTGCCTCAAATCAGTGCATACAAAAATATATCTACTCATATATTTAGAACATACAAGATAAATTACGACATCCAGAACTGAATGTGTGATCTCTGCTTGGTTGGGTACCCAAGGCCTAGGCCCTGACTACATACAGACCTGCAAAAGAGTTTTAACCTTTTTTTTTTTTTTTTTTTGTTTAATATTGTTTTGGCTGTAGTTCTATGTTAGCTCTCACCCCTGTACCTCTGAGTGTTGATCCTCCCGTACATCCATACGCACATTACCTATTATGCAGATGTTGGCAGTAAACCCGATCCAATCCTGCCACGTTCAACAAGAAGAGAGCAAGAAATAGGAGCGAGATAAAATCCATATGGTTTCATGAAATGCCAACTCCCCAGCAAAGCTTGACCTTGCGTTTTTACAAGCAAAACAGAATGTTAGAGGGATGTCTATCCTGAAAATAATTAGAGATGATTTGACTTTTTGAACCGAACAGTTTCATACCCCCTTAACTTATTTAACCCACATGCTGTTTCGACTTAACGTCAGCGTCGTATAAAAACCGAAGAGCAGATAAAATCCAGACTAGCAAGTCGAAGAACAGGGCAGAAAAAAAGCCTCCTTCGACTGGAAAAAAAAAAAAAACCAACAACTTCTCCCCGAGGATAATGATATGACTATTTATGAAGTATATTTTCTACTGGGACCAATAAATTGAGGCTTTATTAGGATTTGGGAACTGGTGTTAGAAGCCTGTGATTGCAGACATTTAAATCATTAATGGCGTAGCTCAAGTCAACTTATTTATCTCCTCTTGTTTCTGGAGCAAATCTTATTACCATATTACGGATTGTTTTCGGGTAAGCGATACTCTCCCAGGAGAGAGCAAAGTTGGCGTTGATGTAATTGGGCCGGATCATCTATGATTTAGTTTGAACAGACTCCAATAAATGTATGTACAAGGTGATTTCCATCAAGGATTAGTTTGACTGCATCGCTGAAAAAGACTAAAAAATAACATGTATAAATAAAAATATAATAAAATAATGTAATAATATAACGTAACACAAAAAATATGAATAATAATATTATTACAATTATCATGTTCTAATAATAATAATAATAATTGTAATAATATTATTATTGATATTTTTGTATTACGTTATATTATTACATTATTTTGTTGAATTTTTATTTATACATGTTATTTATTTATTGTGTCTCTAATAATAATTCTTATAATAATAATTGTAATAATATTATTAATATTTTTGTATTACATTATATTATTACATTATTTTATTATATTTTTATTTATACATGTTATTTATTTATTATGTCTCTAATAATAATTCTTATAATAATAATAATAATAATAATAATTGTAATAATATTATTAATATTTTTGTATTACGTTATATTATTACATTATTTTATTATATTTTTATTTATACATGTTATTTATTTATCATGTTTCTAATAATAATTCTTATAATAATAATAATAATTGTAATAATATTATTAATATTTTTGTATTACGTTATATTATTACATTATTTTATTATATTTTTATTTATACATGTTATTTATTTATCATGTTTCTAATAATAATTCTTATAATAATAATAATAATAATTGTAATAATATTATTAATATTTTTGTATTACGTTATAGTATTACATTATTTTATTTTTTTTTTATACATGTTATTTATTTATCATGTTTCTAATAATAATTCTTATAATAATAATAATAATTGTAATAATATTATTAATATTTTTGTATTACGTTATAGTATTACATTATTTTATTATATTTTTATTTATACATGTTATTTTTTTATCATGTTTCTAATATTAATTCTTATAATAATAATAATAATAATTGTAATAATATTATTAATATTTTTGTATTACGTTATATTATTACATTATTTTATTATAATTTTATTTATACATGTTATTTATTTATCATGTCTCTAATAATAATTCTTATAATAATAATAATAATTGTAATAATATTATTAATATTTTTGTACTACGTTATATTATTACATTATTTTATTATATTTTTATTTATACATGTTATTTATTTATCATGTTTCTAATAATGATTCTTATAATAACAATAATAATAATAATAATTGTAATAATATTATTAATATTTTTGTATTACGTTATATTATTACATTATTTTATTATATTTTTATTTATACATGTTATTTATTTATCATGTTTCTAATAATAATTCTTATAATAATAATAATAATTGTAATAATATTATTAATATTTTTGTATTACGTTATATTATTACATTATTTTATTATATTTTTATTTATACATGTTATTTATTTATCATGTTTCTAATAATAATTCTTATAATAATAATAATTGTAATAATATTATCAATATTTTTGTATTACGTTATAGTATTACATTATTTTATTATATTTTTATTTATACATGTTATTTATTTATCATGTTTCTAATAATAATTCTTATAATAATAATAATAATAATTGTAATAATATTATTGATATTTTTGTATTACGTTATATTATTACATTATTTTATTGTATTTTTATTTATACATGTTATTTATTTATCATGTCTCTAATAATATTTCTTATAATAATAATAATTGTAATAATATTATTAATATTTTTGTATTACGTTATATTATTACATTATTTTATTATATTTTTATTTATACGTTATTTATTTATCATGTTTCTAATAATAATTCTTATAATAATAATAATAATAATTGTAATAATATTATTAATATTTTTGTATTACGTTATAGTATTACATTATTTTATTATATTTTTATTTATACATGTTATTTATTTATCATGTTTCTAATAATAATTCTTATAATAACAATAATAATAATAATAATTGTAATAATATTATTAATATTTTTGTATTATGTTATATTATTACATTATTTTATTATATTTTTATTTATACATGTTATTTATTTATCATGTTTATAATAATAATTCTTATAATAATAATAATTAATAATAATAATAATAATAATAATAAAATTATTTAAGCTTCTTAAAGAGGATGATACATAAAAATAATACAAAAAAAATAATACATTCTTTAAGCTTCTTAAAGAGGATCTTCCGGCTGCATGAAAAAAATTAAAAGTCAGCAACTCCACATACTGTAGATCAGCTTTATTCAACCTGTTCAACACAGAGGAACCCTTGAAATAATGCTTCAGTCTCAGGGAACCCCTGCTAAAATTTCTATATCTACAACTCATGAAGCGCGGTGGTATCAAAAAGTTTGGAGCAGGGGCGGACTGACAACTCATGGGGCCCCCCGGGCAATAGGGGATCATGGGGCCCGTGTCCTTGCCCACACTCAAAGCACACCCAAAAAAGCCTATAGAAGGTACTAGGGGCATCTCATGGGGCCCCCCACTGACCCTGGGCCTTTGGGTCCGCCCCTGGTTTGGAGACTAGTTTTGTAACACGCCAACAGAGGAAAGCAGGGAGCACCAGCCTTCATAAGTCAGTGTGCCAAAAAACATTGTCCTGTGTACATCGGGAATTGTGCAACTGGTGCTATTCTGACCACGTGCGTTACCACGTCTGCTACTGTATTTCATCATGGACAGCAAATGTGAAATTCTGCGTGGAACCTGAACACCCAAGTTTCATTACCAGTAATGATCTTTGATGTGAAGGACAGGTCATCCACGGCACGCTGATGCTGAAGTTCTTTGTTCTGACTTTGAAGTGGTCTTCTGTCTGCTCCTGGGTCAGAAGCCTGGGGACGAACTTGGCAGCAACATGGCACATAGTTACATAGTTAGTCTGGCGGAAAAAAGAGAAAAGTCCATCCAGTTCAACCATAGAGAAAAAAAAAAAAAGTTATAATCCTACACCCACAGTTGATCCCGAGGAAGGCAAAATCCAATTTGCTCCTGCAGGGAAAAAAATCCTTCCTGATTCCCCGAGAGGCAATCGGATATTCCCTGGATCAACTTTACATGTTCCAGCCACACGTGAGGATTACCTGGACTGTTCCGTATGACACACGGAGAAGGGCAGCAATGTTGTGGATTCTTCTCTGATGATCATCATGCACAAATTGCTGAGTGATTTCAACATTTTCGGGGGTTGAGCTCATTAAAGGTCTTCCTGATCTCAGGTCAGCTTCCAGTGATGTTCTTCTGCTCTTGAAGCACGCGTGCCGCTCAGAACACCTCGAATTACTCATTGCAGCATCGCCATAAACTTGCCGAATCACGTCAGACATCTCCGGGGCAGATTTGCCCAGTTTCACACAGAATTTCATGTTTCATGTTTGTTCAAACTTGCTGTCCATGATGAAAAAGCAGACGTGGTAACACACGTGGTCAGAATAGCACCACTTTTATCACAGTGAGTTATTAACCACTTCAAGTCCGGACACTTTCCCCCCCTTCCAGTCCGGACACTTTCGCCCCCTTCCAGTCCGGACACTTTCCCCCCCTTCCAGTCCGGACACTTTCACCCCCTTCCAGTCCGGACACTTCCCCCCCCCCTTTCCAGTCCGGACACTTTCACCCCCTTCCAGTTTGGACACTTTCACCCTCTTCCAGTCCGGACACTTTCCCCCCCTTCCAGTCCGGACACTTTCCCCCCCTTCCAGTCCGGACACTTTCCCCCCCTTCCAGTCTGGACACTTTCGCCCCCTTCCAGTCCGGACGCTTTCCCCCCCTTCCAGTCCGGACACTTTCCCCCCCTTCCAGTCCGGACACTTTCCCCCCCTTCCAGTCCGGACACTTTCCCCCCCTTCCAGTCCGGACACTTTCACCCCCTTCCAGTCCGGACACTTCCCCCCCCCCCCTTTCCAGTCCGGACACTTTCACCCCCTTCCAGTTTGGACACTTTCACCCTCTTCCAGTCCGGACACTTTCCCCCCCTTCCAGTCCGGACACTTTCCCCCCCTTCCAGTCCGGACACTCCCCCCCCCCTTTCCAGTCCGGACACCTTCACCCCCTTCCAGTCCGGACACTCCCCCCCCCTTTCCAGTTTAGACACTTTCGCCCCCTTCCAGTCCGGACACTCCCCCCCCCTTTCCAGTCCGGACACTTCCCCCCCCCCCCTTTCCAGACCGGACACTTTCCCCCCCTTCCAGTCTGGACATTTCCCCCCCCTTCCAGTCCGGACACTTTCGCCCCCTTCCAGTCCGGACACTTTTGCCCCCTTTCAGTCCGGACACTTTCCCCCCCTTCCAGTCCGGACACTTTCACCCCCTTCCAGTCCGGACACTTTCCCCCCCCCTTCCAGTCCGGACACTTTCACCCCCTTCCAGTCCGGACACTTTCCCCCCTTCCTGCCCAGGCCAATCTTCAGCTTTCAGCGCTATCACACTTTGAATGACAATTGCGCGGTCATGCAACACTGTACCCATATGATTTTTTTTTTTAATTTTTGAGACAGATAAAGATTTATTTTGGTGGTATTTATTCACCACTGGGATTTTTTTTTTTTTTTGCTATATAAATGGATAAGTCCAAACATTTTGAAAAAAAGTGTTTTTCTTATAAAATTTTGCAAATAATATTTCATCATAAATCTTGGCCAAAATGTATTCCATTATCTTTTTAGTAAAAACAAAATAACCCAAATTAGTTTATAACCAAAAATTATAATTTTTAAACATTTTTTTTTACATTTTTATTTTTTTTTTATATTATTATTTATGTTTTTGTTTGTTTGTTTTTACATACTGTCACCCTAGCAGTACAGTGCCGCCATGGTGACATGGGTACAGTGTTACATGACCGCACAATTCTCATTCAAAGTGTGACAGCGTTGAGAGCTGAAAATTGGCCTGGACAGGAAGGGGGGGGGGGAAGTGTCCTTGAAGGGGTTAAGGGAGGAGTGGGGGGAGCTACGAGGGGTGGTCTTACAGGGTGTGGCAGGGGTTTTCAGAGTTTTCACAGGGCAAACTTCTCTCCCGCCCGCCCGTTGTTTGATGGTTTGTCTGGGTGGTGGTTGTGCCATATTGGTGCTTCCAGTTGTGCTGGTGGGGGTATCTGCGGTGGTGTCTCCGAGTCGGTGATGTTGCGGCTGGAGGCCTAGTTAAGTAGGACGCAGGTATTGGTTTTTCTTGATGCCTATTGGGACCTTGAAAGAACGTATGTTTATACTGTGTTTTTCTGTTATATAAAAATGTTATTTATTGATGGTTGTAATAAAAGGCCGGTTTTGGGCCATTAACTCCATTTGTTGTCAGTGTGGTTACTTAGGATAAGTATGGGGGGGGTAGATATTGGTTTAGTGGGACTTACAAGCCATCTTTAGTCCCCCCGGTCAAGACATCATCAGCAGTCTTTTCCGGTTCCTGTGTGAATATTTTGGGAGTGTCTGGTGCAGATGTCACCTCTGGTGTGCAGCGAGGAGCAGCAGGAAAGTGAATGGGGTCTGGACCACAGTGTAGCGACTAGCAAACGGCACACGTCGTGTGCAACATGGGAACGCTATAGCCGAAGGTGAGCGGGGACTGGAGAGAGGGGACTGAGTGGCAGAGGATCAGCAGAGCTGGGGGACCGGAGCTGGAGAAACTAGCAATGTCACACGTGCTGTGCAGCGTGGGAACAATAACGTGAAAGGGGAGTGGGGACCAGTGAGAGAGGAGGATCAGCAGATCAGAAGTTTATCTGAGCTGGGGGTTACTACTGAGCAGAGCACAGCAGAGTCGTGGGGTACTATTGAGTGGGGGATCAGCAAAGCTTGGGGTACTACTGAGTGGGCGATCTGCTGAATGAGGGTACCAATGAGCTAGGGATCTGCTGAACAGGGGTACCAATGAGCTGGGGATCTGCTGAACGAGGGTACCAATGAGCTAGGGATCTGCTGAACGAGGGTACCAATGAGCTAGGGATCTGCTGAACGAGGGTACCAATGAGCTGGGGATCTGCTGAACGAGGGTACCAATGAGCTGGGGATCTGCTGAACAGGGGTACCAATGAGCTGGGGATCTGCTGAACGAGGGTACCAATGAGCTAGGGATCTGCTGAACGAGGGTACCAATGAGCTAGGGATCTGCTGAACGAGGGTACCAATGAGCTGGGGATCTGCTGAACGAGGGTACCAATGAGCTGGGGATCTGCTGAACAGGGGTACCAATGAGCTGGGGATCTGCTGAACAGGGGGTACTATTGAGCTGGGGTTCTACTGGGCACCTTTAAAACAAATAAAAAATGAACCTATATGGGGCATTTGCCAAGTTTCATTAAAGTTTCAAAGCAAGTGTGAATTAGCCCTTACAGATAGCTAAAAAGATCAATGGTGTCAGTGGGAACTAATCGAAGAGGAAGAAATTGTTCATTGCTCAAGAAACCCCTAACAACCTCTGGAACCCTATAGTTGAGATTCCCTGCTGTAACTGCTTTCTTTTAATAAAAGAACACTTACCTGTCCAATGATCGGCCCTTGTCATCCCAAAAAACAGTCACCATGACTTTCCTGTGCTGATCGTTGGCTCTTGAACTTCTTAGGCCTTGGGGATGGACGGATTCTTCATTTCTGAATGTTAAAGATACCCCCATGTTTCATCCCTTGCCATCATATTGGCGAAAAAAACGTGTCTTCATTGGCAACAAACGCTTTCAACAGATCAGAGCAGACTTGCACCCGTCTCTCCTTCACATCTAATGTCAGCTAAGGTATCAACTTGGTGTACACTTACTGATCCCCTAAGTATTTCTCCAACTTCTTTATGGCATTGTGACCCCAGCCCAGGTGTGCAGCAAGCTCACAGATCGTGACTCGTCTGTCTGAGCAAATCGGTTTGTCCACTCGCTGATGATTTGAATGTGAGTGGGCGCAGTTGATGGTCTCCCACTGCATGGTTTCTCTTAAATGTTGGTCTCTCCTTCTCTACCATCCGTGCACATTGCTCTTGTCAATGTGTCATCTCCATAAACATTCTGTAGCCTTCTGTGGATTTCGGAAAGCCCGCACCCAGCCTTCGTGAAGGATTCAGTGACAACACATTGCTCCTGCTTGGATTTAGGAAGAGGAGGATGAAAGATGAAGAAAAGGAGGAAGAAAGAAGAAGAGGAGGAAGAAAGAAGAAGAGGAGGAAGAAAGAAGAAGAGGAGGAAGAAATAAGAAGAAGAGGAGGAAGAAAGAAGAAGAGGAAGAAGAGGATGAAGAAAGAAGAAGAGGAGGAAGAAAGAAGAAGAAGAGGAAGAACAAAGATGAAGAGGAAGTAGAGGAGGAAGAAAGAAGTAGAAGAGGAGGAAGAAAGAAGAAGAAGAGGAGGAAGAAATAAGAAGAAGAGGAGGAAGAAAGAAGATGAAGAGGAGGATGAAAGAAGAACAGGAGGAAGAAAGAAGAAAAGGAGGAAGAAAGAAGAAGAACAGGAGGAAGAAAGAAGATGAAGAGGAAGAAAAGGAAGAAGAAAGAAGAAGAGGAGGAAGAAGAGAAGGAAGAAAGAAGAAGAAAAGGAGGAAGAAAGAAGGAGAACAGGACGAAGAAAGAAGATGAAGAGGAAGAAGAGGATGAAGAAAGAAGAAGAAGAGGAAGAAGAACGAAGATGAAGAGGAAGAAGAGGAGGAAGAAAGAAGTAGAAGAGGAGGAAGAAAGAAGAAGAAGAGGAGGAAGAAAGAAGATGAAGAGGAAGAAAAGGAAGAAGAAAGAAGAAGAAGAGGAAGAAGAAGAGAAGGAAGAAAGAAGTAGAAGAGGAGGAAGAAAGAAGAAGAAACGGAGGAAGAAAGAAGAAGAAACGGAGGAAGAAAGAAGAAGCAGAGGAGGAAGAAAGAAGAAGAAACGGAGGAAGAAAGAAGAAGAAGAGGAGGAAGAAAGAAAATGAAGAGGAGGAAGAAAGAAGATGAAGAGGAGGACGAAAGAAGAACAGAAGGAAGAAAGAAGCAGAAAAGGAGGAAGAAAGAAGAAGAACAGGAGGAAGAAAAAAGATGAAGAGGAAGAAAAGGAAGAAGAAAGAAGAAGAGGAGGAAGAAAGAAGATGAAGAGGAAGAAGAGGAGGAAGAAAGAAGAAGAGGAGGAAGAAAGAAAAAAGAAGAAGGAAGAAGAAAGTTACTGTAGAGGAATAGTTACTCTACCAAAATGTGAAATTTGAACAACCAATGTAAGTTATTAAAAAAAGTTATACCCACTTTTGCATTACTTTAGGTACATCCCTTAATTTTTGGCAATATCTTCTTACGTATTTATTAACAGAAGATCAAACCCAGCGGGGAATGAGTTCAGTGCAGTCTTAGCCTTGGCTCTGTCCTGCTTTAAAAGACAAGGTGAAACATTCACTATATAAAATACAACATTGGTTATTTCAAATACATTAGATAAGTAGAGAGACATTATTTAAGACTTAAAGACTGGAGAAGAATATTAGATACTACTTCAAACTTTTTCCATTATCCTTTGTCCTTTGGTGGCCCCAAGCCATAACATGGTATTTTTTTTACCACTTCAGCAATCACAAGCATGTCCTATCTTGTAGCTCCTATTTTTACTTTGAAGGCAATTCTAAACAAGAGATGAGCGAACTTCTGAACATTCATGAGCCACAGAAATTCAGTATTCCAAAGCAGAAGTCTCACTGAAGTCCGTAGAAATCCAGGCTAGGCTCAGAAAGTGTTACAAACCATTATTTGCAGACATTTAAATCAATAATGATTTATCTTAAGTCAACTTCATGTTTCTGGAGCAATATTATTACCATATTATGGATTTTTTGGGGAGGTAATTGATCCACTCCCAGGAGAAAGAAAAGTTGGCATTGATGTAACAGGGCCAGATCATCTAATATTCAGAACAAGTAGACTCCAATAAATGTGTGTACAAGGAGGTGTTCATCAAGGAAGAGTTTCACCGCATCACTAAAAAGATCAAAAACAAATTCTTTGGAAATGTCTTATTAAGTATTTATTTAAAGGGGATCAAACCCCTTCTTAGATACACAGAATATAACTGAATATAACATTTATAGGTAAAGTTGATCCAGGGAATATCTGATCGCCTCTCGGGGGATCAGGAAGGAATCTTTCCCCTGCAGGAGCAAATTGGATCGTGCTTTGCTGGGTTTTTGCCTTCCTCTGGATCAACTGTGGGTGTAGGATTATAACTTTTTTTTTTTTCCATGGTTGAATTGGATGGACTTTTGTCTTTTTTCAGCCAGACTAACTATGTGACCCAATGAGTAATTAACCATTTCCATACCGGGCACTTTTACCCCCTTCCTGCCCAGGCTATTTTTCAGGTTTCGCAGTCATACAACATTGTACCCAAACTAAAATTTTTTCATTTTCTTCACACAACTAGAGCTTTCTTTTGGTGGTATTTAATCACCGCCGGGGTTTTCATTTTTTGCTAAATTAACAAAAAAAGACCAAAAAATTTTGAAAAAAAAACACGTTTTTCTTTGTTTCTGTTATAAAAGTTTGCAAATAAATAATTGTTCTTCATAAATTTAGGCCGAGATGTATTCTACTACATGTCTTTGGTGAAAAAAACCCAAATTAGGATGTATTATTTAGTTTGTAGGAAAGTTATAGAGTTCACAAACTATGGTATAGATCTGAATATTGATCGATCCTGAAGTACTGACAGCCAATCTAATTTCTTGAGGTCCAAGAATGTCAGAACAGTACAGATATCCCCCAAATGTCAGGACGGTACAGATATCCCCCAAATGTCAGGACGGTACAGATATCCCCCAAATGTCAGAACAGTACAGATATCCCCCAAATGTCAGGACAGTACAGATATCCCCCAAATGTCAGGACGGTACAGATATCCCCCAAATGTCAGAACAGCACAGATATCCCCCAAATGTCAGGACAGTACAGATATCCCCCAAATGTCAGGACAGTACAGATATCCCCCAAATGTCAGGACAGTACAGATATCCCCCCCAAATGTCAGGACAGGACAGATATCCCCCAAATGTCAGGACAGTACAGATATCCCCCAAATGTCAGGACAGTACAGATATCCCCCCCAAATGTCAGGACAGGACAGATATCCCCCAAATGTCAGGACAGTACAGATATCCCCCCAAATGTCAGGACAGGACAGATATGCCCCAAATGTCAGAACAGTACAGATATCCTCCAAATGTCAGAACAGTACAGATATCCCCCAAATGTCAGGACAGTACAGATATCCCCCCAAATGTCAGAACAGTACAGATATCCCCCAAATGTCAGAACAGTACAGATATCCCCCAAATGTCAGGACAGTACAGATATCCCCCAAATGTCAGAATAGTACAGATATCCCCCAAATGACCCCTATTTGCAGAGTAGACAGTCCGACGTACTTCATAAGAGGAATGGCGAGTTTTTTGAAGTTGTATTTTTTTTGTCAGAATTTTTTCGGAAAATGAAACAATTAAAAAAATTATTTTCACTATTTTTTTTTTACATATTGTCACCAGTGCAGTACAGCGTCATCATATAACTGGCATGGCGGTGATCAGGGACACTGACTGGTGACAGTATAAAAAAAAAATGTAATTTTTTTTTTTTATTATTATTTTTAATTTTTTATAAAAAAAATTTCTTTTTTTTAAGATTTTTTTTTCATATTTCGCTATGACCAAAGTAGTACAATGTTACCATAGAACATTGTACTACTTTGGGGAAGTGATCAGTATTTTTTTTTTTTTTTACACAATTTGCTTATAGCAAAGAATTACTTTGCTCTAAACAAGCATTTACCTGAATGAAATCGATTCATTCAGGGCTTTTTTTTTTTTTTTTGTGCTTAGCTGTGATTTGGCCACGGTTAATCACATGACATGTGCATGTGATTAGCTGTGACCATTCACAGCTAGACACTAGTATACAATGGATGGCATGAATGAAGCCATCCATTGTATACAACTGTCATGTGACCTGCTGTGATTGGTCACAGCTGGTCACATGGTACCGGCAACGGGGCCGGTACTCAGATCTGTCATCGGCCATGTCCGAGGTACACGGCCGGTGACAGATTGCGCCGCTGCATGGCTCTGCAGGCATGCAAACTGCGCATGCCTGGAAGGACGCCATATGGTGTCCACCCGGAACGCTGAAGGATTTTGCCGGCCGCCATCTGGCCATAGGCCGGGAGGGAAATGGTTAATTCAGTGTGGAAATGTAGCCTTGGCTGTCTCCTGCTTTAGACAAAGTGAAATGTTAGCTATTTAAAATACATTTGTTATTTCACATAAATTAGATAAAAGTAGATCTCCGTCTGAGAGGACATTATTTAAGACTTAGAGTTTGGAGAAAAATATTCAGTTTTACTTTACAAACGTTTTTCATTTTGTGGTCCTCTGGTGGCACCAATCCATGACACAGTATTTGTTCATTTTCAGGAAACGCAAGCATGCCCTACCTTGTAGCTCCTATACTTCATAGACAATTCTAAAGTAAAGATGAGTGAATTTCTGAACATTCGCTAACCTCTGAAACGCTGAAATATTTCAAAGCAGAAGCCTCATTGAAGTCAATGAATCAGGTTCAGAAAGTGTTTATAACAGAACAGCAAATGCTGAAAATTGTTCAGGTTGGTTTGGGAAGCTCCTGGCAGACCTGCATGATATAATGATGGGGCCAAAAAACAGCCTGAGCCCTTTCCATTACAGCTGGTCTTTGGTTATTTCTAGAATTTCTTCTTTCAGTGAGCATTTAAAGTGGACTTTCACCTTCTTCCACACGTTCCTTCCATTCCACCTTCTCCTCCCAGTGCATGGGAACCTGCAGTGCAGGGGCAGCTCCATTACCAGGGATAATATGATAGAAAGGTGGGGCCTGCCGGAACTGGCAACCAAGATAAATGCAATAGGAGATGCAGCTATAAGGCATAATGAGTCTTTGTCCTTTTCGTCTTGAAGGCTTTTGGGAAAATCAAACTATCAAAAATATCACTGAAATTCCCATTTACCAGTGTGGAAGAGCCCTGGAGGCCACACTAAAAAATAATTACAATTTCTGACTTTTGAAATCCGTGTTAGTCAGAATTCTGGGATTAAAATCAGGATTCTGAGTTATAAGGTCAGAATTCTGGAATTAAAAATTATAATTTTTTTAGATTAAAAGTCAATTTTTTAAAATTTTGAAGCCAACATTCTGAGATTAAAACTCAGAATTCTGAATTTCATATTTAAAACTCTGAGATTAAATGTCAGAATTCTGAGTTTAAAAGTCAAAATTCTGTGATCAAAAGTCAGAGTATCGAGATTAAGTATCAGATTTTTAAACTCAAAATTCTGACTTTGAAACTAATTTTAAAATTCTGACTTTGAAACTAATTTTAGAATTCTGACTTGTAATGTCGTAATTATGGCCTTCCATGTTATATTTCTGATATTTAAACTCCAATAATCCCAGAATTCTGTCTTTAAAACACAAAATGATTACTTTAAAATTCATAAAACATTACAGTGTAATTTACATAAATATGACATTAAAAATACACTAGTTGTAGCACTAAAAAGAGCTGTTGCTATATACAAAATGCCTGCACATTCCTGTAGGAGCTTTCACTCCTCCAGCTCAGCCCAAATTGCGGGACTTCTGACTACATATACATAGTTACATAATTACATAGTTAGTCTGGCTGAAAAAAGACAAAAGTCGATCCAGTTCAACCATAGAAAAAAAAAAAGGTATAATCCTACACCCACAGTTGATCCAGAGGAAGGCAAAAAAACCCAGCAAAGCACGATCCAATTTGCTCCTGCTGGGAAAACAATTCCTTCCTGATCCCCCGAGAGGCAATCAGATATTCCCTGGATCAACTTTCCCTATAAATGTTATATCCAGTTATATTCTGTGTATCCAAGAAAGAATCCAGGACTTTCCTACAGCAATCCACTGAGCTTGCTAGACTAGATAAAGCTTTTGCATTTTACGGCCATGTTGGGGAGAGGGCTGGGCAAGCTTCAACAACGAGCAACTGGAGCAAGCAAGGAGTTGGGATACCTCACTGCCATGGCTGATTCAGCTATGTGTGAAAAAGTGATCTTCAGCTATTGAGCTCTGTACAAATCAGGACTGTACAATCTAAGGTCCCTAACTCACTTATGCATACACATACTAGGGTCCTCTACTAAGAAGAACAGGACGAAGAAAGAAGAAGAAGAGGAAGAAGAGGATGAAGAAAGAAGAAGAGGAGGAAGAAATAAGAAGAAGAGGAGGAAGAACGAAGATGAAGAGGAAGAAGAGGAGGAAGAAAGAAGAAGAGGAGGAAGAAAGAAGAAGAAGAGGAGGAAGAAAGAAGAAGAAACGGAGTAAGAAAGAAGATGAAGAGGAGGAAGAAGGAAGATGAAGAGGAAGAAGAGGAGGAAGAAAGAAGAAGAAGAGGAGGACAAAGGAAGAACAGGAGGAAGAAAGAAGAAGAAAAGGAGAAAGAAAGAAGAACAGGAGGAAGAAAGAAGAAGAAGAGGATGAAGAAAGAAGAGGAAGAAGAGGAGGAAGAAAGAAGAAGAAGAAGAAAGAAGAAGAAGAAGAGGAGGAAGAAAGAAGAGGAAACGGAGGAAGAAAGAAGAAAAGGAGGAAGAAGAGGAGGAAGAAAGAAGAAGAAGAGGAGGACGAAGGAAGAACAGGAGGAAGAAAGAAGAAGAAAAGGAGAAAGAAGAGAAGAACAGGAGGAAGAAAGAAGATGAAGAGGAGGAAGAAAGAAGATGAAGAGGAAGAAGAGGATGAAGGAAGAAGAGGAGGAAGAAAGAAGAAGAAGAGTAGAAAAAAAAGAAGAAAAGGAAGAAGAAAGAAGAAGAGGAGGAAGAAAGAAGATGATGAAGAGGAAGAAGAGGAGGAAGAAAGAAGAAGAAGAGGAGGAAGAAAGAAAAAAGAAGAAGGAAGAAGAAAGTTACTGTAGAGGAATAGTTACTCTACCAAAATGTGAAATTTGAACAACCAATGTAAGTTATTAAAAAAAGTTATACCCACTTTTTCATTACTTTGGGTACATCCCTTAATTTTTGGCAACATCTTCTTACGTATTTATTAACAGAAGATCAAACCCAGCGGGGAATGAGTTCAGTGCAGTCTTAGCCTTGGCTCTGTCCTGCTTTAGAAGACAAAGTGAAACATTCACTATATAAAATACAACATTGGTTATTTCAAATACATTAGATAAGTAGAGAGACATTATTTAAGACTTATAGACTGGAGAAGAATATTAGATACTACTTCACACTTTTTCCATTATCCTTTGTCCTTTGGTGGCCCCAAGCCATAACATGGTATTTTTTTTACCATTTCAGCAATCACAAGCATTCACAAACATTTCAGCTATTGAGCTCTGTACAAATCAGGGGTTTTTTTTATAGCACAGCTAAACAGGTCTCCTCCTCCTGGCCCCAGGAGTTTGGTATGAAATTGATTTGTGTGTGCCTGGAGAGATCCACATTTCTGCTCAACCTGCCAGGGGCGGACTGACAACTCATGGGGCCCCAGGCAATAAGGGATCATGGGGTCCCTGTGTCCTTGCCCACACTCAAAGCACACCCAAAAAAGCCTATAAAAAGGTAACAGGGGCATTTCATGGGGCCCCCTACTGACCCAGGGGCCTCGGGCAGTGCCCGAGTGCTCGAATGGTCAGTCCGCCCCTGGGGGAGTCCAACATTTGTCACTGGAACAGGAATAAAGGAGTCCAGAGACATCTCCATACGAGACACTGAAGTCCATCCTCTGGAGGAGAGAGAAGAGTCTCCTTCTGGTTATGTTCATCACCGTTTTACTTCTCTTCTTCCTGGGAATATTCCTCCACTCCTTCCCGATTGTCAAGCAGGAATTTTCTCTCCCTGAGTGGGATTCATTTGGAGGATACATCTTACCTCAAAATCTTGTTTGACTCTTAACCCCTTCACGCCTAAGGGTAAAACAAATCTAAATGCCTAAGCACAATTCTGCAACGTTGACGTGTTAGTAAAACCGTACATATCATCACAACTACTTTGTACATCCAGGTGGATTATACCTTGTTTTTTTCAGGACAAATTGGGCTTTCATTTGGTGGTAAATGGTCATGGATAGCTCCTAATTTTTTTTTATTATTAAAGGAAAACTGGGCCAAAATAGTAAAAAAAAATCATTTTTTTAAATTTTACTGTGTGTTTCTTGTTACGACCATAACCTACCACCAAAGAACAACTCAAAATACATTCTCCAGTTCTTGACGATCGCAGCGATACCATATATGTGTATGTTATTTGTTGTTTGTACCCGTAGTACAGTCCAGAAACAACAGTGCGCATTTTGTTTTTGTCTTTTTTTTTATATAAAACACACTGTCACTGAAATTGACATTAACACTAACTGACACTGATACCAATTTTGTTTTTAAAATCCTGACCTTTGACCCTGACCTTTGCCCTTGACCCTGACCTTTGACCCTGACCTTGACCCAAACACTAACCCTGGTACTGAACTAGATCAAACCTTGATCTAGGTATTTTTCTTTTTTTTTTTTAATATTTATTTATCTTTTTTTTTTTTTTACAAACTTTTTTTTCTCTCTCTGTGTCAGGAGTTCGAGAGATACAATGTATCTCTCTTCTCCATTCATAGAGAGAGAGAAAACAAGGGGGCCGGGCTGCAGAGTGATTGATCACTGTGATAGCCAATCAGAGGCTATCACAGCGATCACGTGACCCGGAATCGGGAGTCCCGGGTCCCGATCGTTAGAACGGGACCCGGGGCTCTCAGTGACACCGCGGTCTTGGTGCTGGGAGCGCGCCGAGCGGCGCGCTCCCAGCACAAAGACAGGTACGCAAATATGCGGCCCCACGGAAAAAAGCCCAGGTCCGTGAGGCCGCATATTTGTGTTACGTCGGCGTCAAGGGGTTAAGCTACATCAGCTAGGAGTCCATTCTATTTGGTGAGCGCAGGCCATATTGGAAGCCACGGATGGTATGGGCACGTTGGATTATCTTTAGCACCATTTTTTTTTTATTTGGAGCACCTTTCTCTTTTTTTTCTTCACTATTGATTTGGGACAGTGGACTTTTTGTCATCTATTTTCACTTATATTTATATTTGTTTTCCTGATGAAATATTAATTTTTTTCACTGACAATTTTTTAATATTGATATTATGCATTATTTTTATACATTTTGTGCGCTGTGGTTATATTCAAATTTATGTATTGATGTTTTTCATCTATGAACAGCAGCACTAATTAATTATTTGTTTGGGTTTAGGCGCGGGTTTATTTTACAATTTAGGTCGGAGTGGAGGGCTAGGCAGGCAGCACGCGAGAGCATAATCAGGTCTGAGCAGAGGTCTACGCAAGCAGCAAGTAGGATCATAGTCAGTGTCAGGGATCCCTCCTCCGTGCAGCCGTGCGATGGCGCCAGATCTCCTCTGGCTGCCGTGGTGCGAGTGCGCATGCACGGTAGCGCGTGGGCGTGCATGTTCAGGAGCGTGCGAGTGGCCGCATGCGCACTAGCGTACAGGTCACCGCAAGGTGGGCTATTTAAACCTCCAATACAGTTTAGTCAATGCCTTCTGGTCTATAACGTTCTGCACTCCATAAGCTGATTCTGTTGCCTGTATCTAATCTGACCCTGACTAAGAAAGAACTCCTCCTGCACCGACCCCGGCTTATCCCTGACTATCCGCTTGCCTGCTCCCTTGTACTTAATTTGCTCGTTTGATCCTGACCCGGCTTGTCTGACACTGCTACACATACTTACCTGCTGTTGCACCCATGGTCCTGCACCTGGCCTGCATCCTGGTTACCGCCATACCTGCCAACTGCCGCATCCACGCTCCTGCATCCACACCTAGCCTGCATCTGGATATCCTGGGTATTCACCTGCCTGCCACCAGCTCCAGACCCACCCGGCACTCGTGCCACTCCTGGCTCTGCGCCCTCTGTTCCCAATATCAGGGGCTCCGAGCGGGAGTAGTAAAAGGATGCCCTCCTCTCCACGTCAGGCTCCCCAACCAGGTACGTGACAGTCAGGTTCCAGCAGGGGTCTAGGCAGACAGCAAGCAAGAGTATAGGCAGGTCCGAGAAGAGATCTAGGCAGGTGGGAAGCACGAGAGCAGTCAGGTCAATCAGGATCGGCAACAAACAGGCAACTGGAAAAACTTACAGGGATCTGGTGTGTACTGAGACAAGAAGACTGGGCTTGATCACTTGCTCTAATTATCAGATGCTGCACTGCACAAACACCTGTGGTCTTATTGGTCCCATAGAAGTGCAAACCTTGCCCCTTGGTTGTCCAGACTCTACACATTCATGTTCCTGCATGCAAGCACCACGTCATATTCTTAATACTCAAAGACATTGGTTGATTTAGACTCAGAAGCAGAGTTCCCAGACTCTTAGAGATCCATCATTTGCTAACCTGCTTTCCCAGATTGAAGTCCTCCCATCCCTACTACCATGACCACGATGGGATCTTTCTTACAGATCCATCCTCAATTTTTTATTCTGCTTTCCTAGACTGAAGTCCTCCCATCCCTACTACCATGTCCACGATGGGATCTTTCGTACAGATCCATCCTCAATTTTCTATCCTGCTTTCCCAGATTGAAGTCCTCCTATCCCTACTACCATGACCACGATGGAATCTTTCTTACAGATCCATCCTCAATTTTCTATCCTGCTTTCCTAGATTGAAGTTCTCCCATCCCTTCTACCATGACCACGATGGGATCTTTCTTACAGATCCATCTTCAATTTTCTATCCTGCTTTCCTAGATTGAAGTTCTCCCATCCCTTCTACCATGACCACGATGGGATCTTTCTTACAGATCCATCCTCAATTTTCTATCCTGCTTTCCCAGATTGAAGTCCTCCCATCCCTATTACCATGACCACGATGGAATCTTTCTTACAGATCCATCCTCAATTTTCTATCCTGATTTCCTAGATTGAAGTCCTCCCATCCCTTCTACCATGACCACGATGGAATCTTTCTTACAGATCCATCCTCAATTTTCTATCCTACTTTCCCAGATTGAAGTCCTCCCATCCCTACTACCATGACCACGATGGAATCTTTCTTACAGATCCATCCTCAATTTTCTATCCTACTTTCCCAGATTGAAGTCCTCCCATCCCTACTACCATGACCACGATGGGATCTTTCTTACAGATCCATCCTCAATTTTCTATTCTGCTTTCCTAGATTGAAGTCCTCCCATTCCTTCTACCATGACCACGATGGGATCTTTCTTACAGATCCATCCTCAATTTTCTATCCTGCTTTCCCAGATTGAAGTCCTCCCATCCCTACTACCATGACCACGATGGGATCTTTCTTACAGATCCATCCTCAATTTTCTATCCTGCTTTCCTAGATTGAAGTTCTCCCATCCCTACTACCATGACCACGATGGGATCTTTCTTACAGATCCATCCTCAATTTTCTATCCTGCTTTCCTAGATTGAAGTCCTCCCATTCCTACTACCATGACCACGATGGGATCTTTCTTACAGATCCATCCTCAATTTTCTATTCTGCTTTCCCAGATTGAAGTCCTCCCATCCCTATTACCATGACCACGATGGAATCTTTCTTACAGATCCATCCTCAATTTTCTATCCTGATTTCCTAGATTGAAGTCCTCCCATCCCTTCTACCATGACCACGATGGAATCTTTCTTACAGATCCATCCTCAATTTTCTATCCTACTTTCCCAGATTGAAGTCCTCCCATCCCTACTACCATGACCACGATGGAATCTTTCTTACAGATCCATCCTCAATTTTCTATTCTGCTTTCCTAGATTGAAGTCCTCCCATTCCTTCTACCATGACCACGATGGGATCTTTCTTACAGATCCATCCTCAATTTTCTATCCTGCTTTCCCAGATTGAAGTCCTCCCATCCCTATTACCATGACCACGATGGAATCTTTCTTACAGATCCATCCTCAATTTTCTATCCTGCTTTCCTAGATTGAAGTCCTCCCATCCCTATTACCATGACCACGATGGGATCTTTCTTACAGATCCATCCTCAATTTTCTATCCTGCTTTCCCAGATTGAAGTCCTCCCATCCCTACTACCATGACCACGATGGGATCTTTCTTACAGATCCATCCTCAATTTTCTTACCTGCTTTCCCAGATTGAAGTCCTCCCATCCCTACTACCATGACCACGATGGGATCTTTGGTGCCCTTCTAACCTTACTTATCTGTGGTTCCATGCTTGACATGTTTACTGGACCTGTTACTAAGGTCTACCATGGGAAGACTTATGAGGCTCCACAGATTTCTTTAGAAAAAAATCAACAAGGCTATAATTTCTGTGAACAATAATGGTTACATCAGAAAGAATCTAACCGATTCAAGAAAAATACTCAGTGGAACTTTAGAAGGATTTGCCACGCATATACTCTCTCACACTTTAATGACGTTGATAAATTGACCTATAACAGCCTGCACATGCTTCCAAATCTGCCTGCATCCTGGCCAGGTCATGGGTAAAATACTACTTTTTTGAAGGGATTTTTGTTCTGGCCACAAGCCCTCCCAAGCTAAATAAATGTAAGAGACACCAAAGCACTCTATCATGATTTTCCCCTTTCTGTTATCGTAAAATTCTCTGCCAGGTCTGATTTTGGCAGGAGCTTCTAACTATGTGACAAATGTATAAATGTTTTTTTAGCCATCATCAAACACTTAACACAGCTGCAGGCATAAAACAGGGAGAAGACGCAGCGGTCCCATTGTGTTCTCATCTGTATCGTTTCACAGACTCTTACGAAACATTAGACCCTTTCTCACGTTCGGCCGTCGTCTCTATCAATTCATCCATTGTCTTTTCAGTCATCACCTATTTCAGAGGAACAACGAGGGAGGGAGATAGTATAGAGACAAGACTAGACAGGACGAATCCGGAGGGATTAGAAGGGCTTTCTGGCCATTTTTTGGTCCTCTTTACACGGGCCTCTCCTAGGTGGTGTTCCAAAACTGGCATAATTGGTACACAATTCATTTTGTAACTTAAAGCTGAACTTCAGGCTCACTGATAAATACACAGATGAAATACATACTGTATATGGGAGATGTTCTATTATTATTATTATTATACAGGATTTATATGGCACCAACAGTTTGCTCAACGCTTTACGTGACAATACAGCAACAATACAGTTCAATACAAGAGGGTTAGGAGGGCCTGATCCTGGGAGCTTACAATCTAAGAGGGAGGGGCGGGTGGTACAAAAGGTAATAACTGTGGGGGATGGACTGGTAGGAGGAGTAGAAGATTCCATTATTAGCTGAGAGCAGGTTAGGTTTCCCTGAAGAGATCGGTTTTCAGAGATCGCCTAAAAGTGAGCAGAGTAGGCGATAGTCTGATAAATCGGGGTAGAGAGTTCCAGAGGATGGGGGAAGCTCTGGAGAAGTCCTGGAGATGAGCATGGGAGGAGGAGACAAGGGAGCTAGAGAGAAGGAGGTGGTGCGAGGAGCGGAGAGTACAGTTTGGGTGATATTTAGAGACAAGATTGGTGATGTAATTGGGGGCGGAGTTATAAATGGCTTTATATGTTATTGGTAATGTTTTGAATTTTATCCGTTGGGCAATGGGAAGCCAGTGGAGGGATTGGAAGAGAGGGATGGAGGACGCTGATTGAAGGCCAGTAGAGGGATTGGCAGAGTGGGGTGGAGAACACTGAGTGGAGGCCAGTGGAGGGATTGGCAGAGAGGGGTGGAGAACACTGAGTGGAGGCCAGTGGAGGGATTGGCAGAGAGGGGTGGAGGACACTGAGTGGAGGCCAGTGGAGGGATTGGCAGGAGGACACTGAGCGGAGGCCAGTGGAGGGATTGGCAGAGAGGGATGGAGGACACTGAGTGAAGGCTAGTGGAGGGATTGGCAGAGAGGGGTGACAGATACAGAACGGTTAGTAAGGTGGATGAGTCTGGCAGCAGCATTCAAGATAGACTGAGGGGGGATAGCCTGCGATGAGGTCGGCCAATGAGGAGGGAGTTGCAATAATCAAGGCGAGAGATAACCAGGGGGTGAATAAGTTGCTTAGTGGTTTCCAAGGTTAAGAACGGGCGTATCTTGGAGATGTTGCGGAGGTGAAGTCTTCACCCAACTAAGTATTTGTATTTCTGTCTATCCAGTCTTGACGAGCTACCATACATATGCCTAGAGTCCTATTCCCACGTTGTGACCAATAGCTCCCTGTCAGTGCCAGTGGGTCGTGTAGGCGAGGTTGGTGTTAGACTCTTTTGTGCCCTAGGCAAGGCCAGCTACTTGCACCCCCCCACCAAAAAATAAATAAAACTTCACCTGTAGTTCTACTCAGGGGTGGACTGACAACTCATGGGGCCCCCGGGCAATAGGGGATCATGGGGCCCCTGTGTCCTTGCCAAAACTCAAAAAAGCCTATGAAAAAGGTACCAGGGGCATCTCATGGGGCCCCCTACTGACCCTGGGCCCTTGGGCAGTGCCTGAGTTTCCAAATGGTCAGTCCGCCCCTGGTTCTACTTCACCTTCCCAGCGCACATCCTCCTCCCTGTCAAATTTTCAGCCCTAGCACAAATCCCACCTCCTAGCACAATATATGACCAATCACAGCAGATCACATGACAATTGGATTGCTTCCTTTCATGCCATCCATTGTATATAATTATGTTGTTTTTATTTTATTTTTTTCAGGTACTTATATAGCGCCATCAGTTTACGCAGCGCTTTACATATATATTGTACATTCACATCAGTCCCTAACCCTTAAGGACTGTACAATCTAAGGTCCCTAACTCACTTATGCATACACATACTAGGGACAATTTAGACAGCCAATTAACCTACCAGCATATCTTTGGAGTGTGGGAGGAAACTGGAGTACCCGGAGGAAACCCACACAGGCACAGGGAGAACATGCAAACTCCAGGCAGGTGATGCCATGGTTGGGAACCAAACCAACGACCATAATACTGCCAGGTTGAAGTGCTAACCAATTAGCCACTGTTAGCTGTGATTAGTCACAGCACTCACATGGTACAGACAGGGCCAATCACCGCCCATCTGTACCATGTGAGGAGCTTTTCCCAATGCCTATTTTGAAATTTGGCCGTGCTTACCCCCGATATAAAATAGTTTTCGTAGAAGATCCTCTGTGAATGGAAGCAGCCCTCATATCATCCAGATGTCCCATTGGCAAGGCAGTCACATGATACAGACAGGGCCAATCACAGCCCATTTGTATCATGTGATCAGCTTTGCCCAATCACAGCTAATCACAACAAAAGACTGAATGAATCAGTTTAATTCGGTAAGAATGGTTGCCAATATCAATGAAATACATCGGTATTAGCAATCATAATTTTAATAAAAAAAGAAATCCTGATCACTTGCCCAGAGTAGTACAATGTTACTATGGTAACATTGTATTGCTCTGGTCACAGTGTGTTGAAAACAAAAAGTTTAAAAAAATGTAATTATTAAGAAAAAATAATAGAAAAAATTGAAAAAAAAAATTATTTTTTTTACATACTGTCATGCAGCCAGTGTCCCTGATCACCGTCATCACCAGTCATATGATGATGCTGGACTGGACTGGTGACAATATGTTTTAAAAAAAATTGTGATTTTTAAAAAAACTTTCTTCATTTTCCGAAAAATTGTGACAAAAAAATTACAACTTCAAAAAACTTGCCACACCACTTACTAAATACCGAGGGCTGTCTATTTTCCAAAAATGGGTCATTTGGGGGTATCTGTACTGTCCTGGCCTAAAGAAATGAGATTTGCCATCAGTACATCAGGATTGATCGATTGTCAGATACTGTATACAGTGAAGGAAATGTGTATTTGCTCCCCTGCTGATGTTGAATGTTCGCCCCTCACAAAGAAATGATCGGTCTAAAAATCGAATGTTCGGTGTAACACTGAGAGACAGAATAGCAACAACAAATTCAGCAGAAATGCGTCTAACAAATGATGACTGATTTGCATGTTCATGAGGGAAATAAGTATTTGATCCCCTATCATTCAGCAGGATTTCTGGCTACAAGGTGTCTCTCATACAGGTAACAAGCTGAGATTAGAAGCAGTCTCTTAAAGGGAGTGCTGCTAATCTCATGTTACCTGTATAAAAGACACCTGTCCACAGGAGAAATCAAACCATCAGATTCCAAACTCTCCACCATGGCAAAGACCAAAGAGCTGTCCAGGGATGTCAGGGACAAGATGGTAGACCTACACAAGGCTGGACTGGGCTACCAAACTATGGCCAAGCAGCTTGGTGAGAAGGTGACAACAGTCGGTGCAATCATTCCCAAATGGAAGAAACACAAAACAACTGTCAGTCTCCCTAGGACCGGTGCACCGTGCAAGATCTCCCCTCGTGGAGTGTCAATGATCATGACAACAGTGAGGAATCATCCCAGAACTACGAGTGAGGATCTTGTCAATGATCTCCGGCCAGCTGGGACCGCAGTCACCAAGAGAACAATGGGTAACACACTACGCCGACAAGGACTGAAATCCCGCAGTGCCCGCAAGGTCCCTCTGCTCAGGAAAGCACATGTCCAGGCCCGTCTGAAGTCTGCCACTGAACATCTGAATGATGCAGAGGAGGACTGGTGGGAAGTGTTGTGGTCAGATGAGACCAAAATCCAGCTCTTTGGCATCAACTCAACTCGCTTTGTTTGGGGAGGAGGAGGAGGGACCACAGTCACCAAGAAAACAAAAGAACCAAAAGAAAGCTCTATTTATGTGCAAAAAAATGATAAAACATTTTTTTGTGCATAACCGCACAATTGTCATTCAAAGTGCGACAGCGCTGAAAGCTGAAAATTGGCCTGGACAGGAGGGGGGTGAAAGTGCCCGGGATTTAAGTGGTTAACCAAGGGCGGGGGGGGGGGGCTGTCAGGCAAGCAGTGTGATTTCTAATGGTGACCCTTCATCTGACAAGTGGCTGAAGTCTTCCCTGTAATAGAAAGCCCGAAAAATCGAAGGCACTTGATTAAAGTTACACTGATTATGTTCTTGGACTTTAGCACAGCTGCAGTGTTTCCTGTGCAGGATTAGGGGTTCAGGTACGTTGCTCCCCAGCTGCAGTTGCTTATTAACCGCTTGCCCGCTGCCCTATGGCAGATGTACTGCTACAGGGCAGCAGGGCTGCGCAAAATCATGTATATACAGTTGCAAGAAAAAGTATGTGAACCCCTTGGGATTACGTGGAGTTTTGCATGAATTGGGCATAAAATGTGCTGTGAACGTCATCTAAGTCACAACAATAGAAGAACACAGTCTGCTGAACATAATACTACACAAACATTAGATGTTGCCATGGTTTAATTGCACATAACATGTAAACATTCACAGTGCAGGGAGGAAAAAGTATGTGAACCTTTGGACTTAATAACTGGTTGACCCTCCTTTGGCAGCAATAACCTCAACCAAACGTTTCCTGTAGTTGCAGATCAGACCTGCACAACAATCTGGAGTCATTTTGGACCACTCCTCTTCACAAAACTGTTTCAGTGTAGCAATATTCTTGGGATGTCTGGTGTGAATCGCTCTCTTAAGGTCATGCCACAGCATTTCAATCGGGTTGAGGTCAGGACTCTGACTGGGCCACTCCAGAAGGCGTATTCTGTGCTGTTGCAGCCATTGTTTTGTTGAATTACTTGTATGCTTTGGGTCATTGTCCTGTTGCATCACCCATCCTCTGCGGAGCTTCAGTTGGCGGACAGATGGTCGTACGTTTTCCTGAAAAATGTCTTGGTAAACTCTGGAATTCATTTTCCCATCAATGACAACAATCCGTCCAGGCCCTGAGGCAGCAAAGCAGCCCCAAACCATGATGCTCCCTCCGCCATGTTTCACAGTGGGGATGAGGTTTTGATGTTGGTGTGCTGTGCCTTTTTTTTCTCCACACATAGTGTTGTGTGTTCTTCCCAAACAACTCAATCTTGGTTTCATCTGTCCTCAGTATATTTTGCCAGTAGTGCTGTGGAACATCCAGGTGCTCTTTTGCAAACTTCAAACCTGCTGCAATATTCTTTTTGGACAGCAATGGCTTCCTCCGTGGTGTCCTCCCATGTACTCCATTCTTGTTTAATGTTTTCCTTATTGTAGATGTGTCAACAAAAATGTTAGCATGTGCCAGAGATTTCTGTAGGTCTTTAGCTGACACTCTGGGATTCTTCTTTACCTCATGCAGCATTCTGCGCTGTGCTCTTGCAGTCATTTTTACAGGACGACCACGCCTAGGGAGAGTAGCAACAGTGCTAAACTTTCTCCATTTGTAGACAGTCTGTCTTACCGTGGACACATGAACATCAAGGCTTTTGGAGATACTTTTGTAACCCTTTCCAGCTTCATGCAAGTCAACAATTCTTGATCGTAGGTCTTCTGAGAGCTCTTTTCTGCGAGGCATGGTTCACATCAGACAGTGTTTCTTGAAACCAGTAAACCCAAAACAGGTGTGTGTTTTTTAAGGGCAGGACAGCTGTCAGCAACACATCCAATATCATCACACTGATTGGAGTCAGGTTTGGCTCACTCCTGGCTCCAATTAGCTCTGGGAGAAGTCATTAAGCTAGGGCCTCACATACTTTTTCCTCCCTGCACTGTGAATGTTTACATGTTATGTGCAATTAAACCATGGCAACATCTAATGTTTGTGTAGTATTATGTTCAGCAGACTGTGTTCTTCTATTGTTGTGACTTAGATGACGTTCAGAGCACATTTTATGCCCAATTCATGCAAAACTCCACGTAATCCCAAGGGGTTCACATACTTTTTCTTGCAACTGTACATGATTTGGATTTCCGGGTAGGGGGCGCCCTCCTCGCGCCGCTATTGGCTGCTGGGGATGTTAATCACCGGTCCCGACCGGGACTCGGTGATTGTCGGCAAAGCTGACAGGGGAGAGACCTGTGTATAAGCAACACAGGTCTCTCCCCTGACAGCAAGGACATGCTGCTGTGTATTTCTCTGCACAGCATGTCTTCCTAGTAAAACACAGCACACAGTTACCCCTTTGATCGCCCCAGATGTTAACCCCTTCCTGCCCAATGCCATTAGTACAGTGTCAGTGCTTTTCATAAGCACTGATCACTGTATTGGTGTCACTGGAGAGGTCAGTGACACCAAGTTAGTTCCCCCCAGTGTCAGTGCTTTTAATTAGCGCTGATCACTGTATTGGTGTCACTGGGGATGTCAGTGGCAGTTACCAGGCTTCACACCTAAGCGTTTTCCGCAGCGTTATGCAGAAACGCACTACAGTCCATTTCACATGATTTCCTATGGGATACGTTCACAGCTCTACGTTTTCACCCGGTGCGTTTTTTGGAAAGGGTTCAGGGACTTTTTTGAACACAAAAAGTTACAATTTTGGATCTATAGACTTCAATGGAAATGCTGCAGAAAAGCACGTAGTGCGTTTTTGATGCATTTTTGATGCGTTTTTTGCCATGTACTGATGCGTTTTAAGTTTTAAATCTGCCTAGCAACAAGAAAAAAAAAACGCAAAATGCGGCAAAGACGTGGCAAAAAATGCAAAATGCAATGCAGAAACGGATCAAATGCAAACTGCAAAAGTGTGCCTTTGTCAGTTCCCACCCAGCGTAAGAATGCCCGGCGCAGTCCTGCAGGTAATAAGTTATAAGTCGCTGATCGCCGCCATTTCCAGTATAAAAAAATTTTTAATAAAAATTCCAGCATATATACCGCCATTTGTAAACGCTATAACTTTCACCAATTAATTTACATGTATTGGGATTTTTTTTTCTTAGCAAAGACACGGAGCAGAGTACATTTTGGCCGAAATTTTACGTAATTTTATTTTTTTAAATTTTTTTACTGGACAGGTTTTATAGCAAAAAGTCAAAAATATTGTTTTTTTTTCTCAAAATAGCTTTTTTTTTTAGCAAAGTTGTAGCAGAATACATTTTGGCCTAAATTTATGAAGACATTAGATTTTTAACATTTTTTTTATTGGATAGGTTTTATAGAAAAAGGCAAAAATATAGTTTTTTTTTTTCAAAATTGTCAGGTTTCTTTGTTTATAGCGCAAAAAATAAAAACCGCAGAGGTGATCACATACCACAGAAAGAAAGCTTAATTCATGGGGAAAAAAAAGATGTAAATGTCATTTGGGTGCAGTGTTGCATGACTGCATAATTGTCAAAGTAAAGCAGCGC